>NW_024504787.1:2118944-2365763 GCF_017590055.1 Onychostruthus taczanowskii
GGGGGGGTGGGTGCTGGGGTGGTGGGAAATGTACAAAAGAGATTTGGAAATAAAGAAAATAGATGGGATTTATCCTTGTTTCAAAATGGCGTGTTTTTTCTTTTAAACTGAAAAGAAAGGAGTGGACTAACCCTTGAAGAACATTTCTCTGAAATTCAGAAAAGTATAGCAGTAATTTTACTTTTCTCTTGGTATAATAGTTTATTTCTTGGGTTTTTTTGTTAATTTGGTTTTTTTCCCCTTTCATTTCCTCTCTTTCTTCAGACCATTCTCTCTCTTTCTCTCGAAACATGACAGAATTTCTGGAGCAGGGAGCACACCACAAGTTCACACCATCCTCCACATTTTCAAAGCCAGGAGTCACTGAAATATCTCTTTAAAGGGTTAAGACCCCAGATTGATGTAAACACAGAAACTGCAGAAGAAGACAGTTCCAAGGAAATGCCAGGCTTCACCTGAGCTGTACACAGATGTTTTTGTCTGATCATAGGCAGAAACTGGGCTTTAGTCTATAAGAGCATGGTGCTCTAGAGTATGACTTTTCATCACAGCCAGGAATGTGATGCTGTCCTCCTTTTATCCTTGGTGTTGGGTATGATCTGGGGCAGATCAAAGGTCTTTGTGCCAGAGAAATTCCTGCGTGGACCAGAAGACTGGTCCATAACTGTGGTCCCCTGAGCCAAACACAACAGGCTGAAGCCTGTACACTGAGATTTTGGGCCCAAACTCAAGTGCCCTAGCTCAGCAAGGGCAACAGTCCCATGGAAGGCAATGTCACACTCAAACCACAGTGTAAGAGGAATAGGTGGTAATAAGTCATTTAAATGAATATCTGAGTAGATAGGTTTCCATTAATCAAGCATATGACTTGGAGAACAAACAACCATTGAAAACATCTAGGCAAGCTTGGAAGAGTGCAGCTGTTAGCATTGCACACTACATTATCACCATATATTTAGATTGTTATTAAGTGAACTTGAAGTAAGGCATTCTCCATTTGTCATTTTCCCCCTGGTGAATTCAGCTACCAACATTGATTATTTTCTTTTTTTTTTTAATCTGAAAATTTGTCTATTAACTTCTCAAAACTTATTAATCTGTTTTCACTTCATTGGTAGCAGCTTCCCCCCACCCTCTATTTAGCTTGTTAAAACTCAGAGTTGATTAAATATGACACAAGAGTAAAATATTACATAAGCTCACAAGAAAATTTTTATTTCATTATCAGCACAAAGTGAGTCATCTTGAATATGACACTGGCTTTGGCTCCATTTTCTCTCAGTTTTTTGCTCTGGTTTTATATTTAATTACAGCTTTTTTCTCCCTCTCTTTGCACTTACGATTTTGTTTTTCAAATCCACAGCAGAATGATCCAACTTTGTTCTTACACTATTAATTAACACCACGCTCCAGTTTCCCCCATACTTAAATGATGAATAAGGTTAAATTCCAGACAATGTTCTGTACATTGCCATCAATTAACAATTTTCGAGGCAGTGCTTCATTAATAAACACTGATCAGCAGAGCCCTTGTGTGGAGTGCATTGGAGCTCAGAAATTGTACCAGAGCTTCTTTAATATGTGAGCTGGTGTGTGTTGTGTGGCTGAGCGTGTGCACAAGCGTGTATGTGTGTGTGTGTGAAAAAAAAAAATCAATGCAATATCCTAGGAAACTCATCAGCACATCATCTCCTTAAAGGTTAATTAAGAATTTGAGGAAGAACAGAGGGGCTGAAGCAGAGGTGATGGACATCCGTGTCTCTCCAGATCATTAAGTACTAATTAGGTTTGGAAAGTCTATTGAGCTTCCTTGGTCTCATCAAGCCATGTGATGGTCCCTGGATACCTCAGTGTGAAATGCCATCAGCACTATATCTCCCTTTATGAACAGGATGCACGTCAGTCTCAGGTGTGCCTGCTGTCTCTCACTCCGTGTGTGTGTCTGTATTCTTCTTTTGGTGTGTGTCTGATTAAGCTATTTATTTTATAAAATGCATAAAAATTGCATGGAAAATACAGACCCTTTCAGAATCATGTGTAACACAGCATTTTTCTGCTGGAAGGCTAATGAGGCAAAAAAAAAAAAAAAAAAAAAAGGGGGTTAAAAAAAAAGGGCAAAAAAAGTGGCTGTTGGTTTCATTAAGCTATTTATTTTATAAAATGCATAAAAATTGCATGGAAAATACAGACCCTTTCAGAATCATGTGTAACACAGCATTTTTCTGCTGGAAGAAAGAGGAAAAAAAAAAAAAAAAAAAAAAAAAAAAGGGGGGTTAAAAAAAAAGGGCAAGAAAAGTTGCTGTTAGCTTCAAACCCAGAATGAGCAGGGGAAAGTCTTCCAAGTTCATATAAACCCTTTTTCTGTGCTAGGATATAATTCAGGGAGAACTTCCAAACTGGATTTCCTTTACTTATGTTTCCTGAGCTCTGTATGGGGGTGGGTCAAGACAGGAGCTCTGCAGTGAAAGTTATGAGAGCGAGACCCCACCATGCAGCTTCAAAGAGACCATAATATGTATTTTGTTAATTGCCTCTTTTAAAACTCTTAGCCAGAAGTTCTGCACAGCTAAATCCCAGAAGTGGTGACAGGTTTTTTAGAAATGGTTTCCATGGAATATGTGATGCTGCTTTTATCTTAATTTCCTGGCTTTTCAGTATTTTCCAGCCTACAGGTCTTACAGGGACAGATTTTTCTCGCGATGTTTCCCTTAAATTGGATTGGAAATACAAATTTAGATGCTCAGCTGTAGACAAGGATCTAGCAAGCAAACCAATCTGTGCCTGAAAGAGACCTTTGAGGTGCCCAGAGATTGAGTCAGCTCTCACTGCTAATGTACAAAGTAATTCAAACCAGATGCCAGTGATCAAATAGATTCTTCTGGAAACCAGTCTTGATGGCGTTATTAGTAAAACAACACAGCTGGCTCTGTTATGAGGGTTCCCTCATGGTAACTCAATAAAACTTGTTAATTCTACTTTTTAGGCGGTTTTAAACTTGCAGGACAGCACAAAGCTGCTGAAAGGCAAAGGAAGCCCGGTAGTGCTTCAACACTGTCAGTCCAAAGAGATCTTTATTCAGGAAAATGCAAGAGGTGTCTTGCTCACATATAAAGAGCTAACCCACACGCCTACTCCCTATCTCAACATGGAGAGAAGAATAATGTGCTGTACATATTAGCACTCATTTAATAAAATTACACCAGGAAAGGCTGTCCTCTGGGCTGGCATTTTCAAGGGACGCTTGGTGTAAGGGAGGATGGTGACACTGGAGATGGTTACCATTGCCTTTTTGATCCCCAGTGAACTCTGACTTTGATTGCAAACGATGGGATGGAAGTTAATGGTCCACTGGCTCACACTTGCCCTGCCAATACCATGCTTTCAACATTTTAGTTATTAAGAGCAAGTCTAGTTGCATTAGCAACATCACTGGGGGGAAGGCAGTAGTATGGGAACCACTGGGATGTGGGTTCTTTAGGATGCATCTGGAATTAAAAACAACTGCCTCCCTCTCCCACCATGACCGCTACCCAGTTTTCAGCAGGAGATGGCTGAATTGAAAAGCTGTTGATAATGTTGCAGCTTGCACATCTGCTCCAGAATATCAAGGACCCCTTGATAAACCCACTGCAATGCCTGGAGCACTTCATCTGCAGGCGACTTGCTCTCTTCAATATGGAGAGGATTGCCACTAATCCTGGCGCATTACTGTTCACTTGACAGAAGTCGCCTGAAACAACTTGCGTCTGTTCTTGTCCTGATTTGCTGTCGGTATTTATTAAGAGCAGTGTGTTTAAAATGGCACACATTGTAGCCTGAAGATAACATCTTAAGCTTCCTGCCTGTACCAACAAAAAAACCAAACACCCCCTCCCGAGAAATCTTCTCTGAACACTGTCAGGCCCCTCTTTGCTCAGCCATGTTGATGCTGTTGCTTCATCCCCAAGAGATCCCTGTGAGAGCAGTGGTGAGAGCACGAGGCACCTTATCTCTGGTTTTACTGATCACAACTCCTGAGCTGCTCTGAAGTGATTATCATACGTAACTGAAGTGATGGAAAGCAAAATATTAACCTCTCAAATCACCGTGACTTCAGCAGAGAAAAATGCTAAACTGACAAAGCCTCTGGTTCTCGATTAAGCAATGATGCAAAGATGCTATCCAAGGACGTAAAGATCTAACAGCTTCTCTGAACCTCCAATCTTAACCACTGTGCTTAGAAGTAAGCAAGATTCACTATTAAATGCTGAGCATGGTGATGGTTATATGGTATGGGCTTCTATTTACTAAGCATGTGGTTTGATTCTCTGCCACTGATCTGTCAAATTGACTGGATCTACACAGTTTGACTTTTTTCATGGCAAAGATGGGGAAACTTCCCCACTTACTCCTACTCTGATTCTGATTGGTGTCTGGACAAGAGCACAGAAGTACACTAAGATCTCAGAAGAAGAAAACAACGACTAATAATAAATTTTGCTCTGCAACATGCCTTTCCCAGTTTACAGCAAAGGCCCTACAGTGTTTGTTGATGAGTTGGTGACAGCCATTTCTCCTGGATTTTGAGATCTCTTGGTTTCAATATCATCTCAGACAAGGAAACATTATCAGCTTTAGTAGCAGAAGAGTGTTCTCAAGCACACCAGCAAATAGAATCTGTTTTTCTGTCTCCTACATAAAAACTGTGATTCTTCTGTCAATTCAACAGACATACCAAAAAAATGAATAAGTCTGTGAGGAGATGGGTGATCAGATTTTCTTTAAATTAGGAATGTACTAGAAAACAAAAATTATATTGCTCTGTGCTTCCTCTAAAGGCCCTTGAAGATTTTCTCCTGCTAAATTGATTTTGTTAGGGTACAAAATGTTCGGACCTATCAGGTCCTTAAAGACTTGTTTCTTCTATTCTTGGATGGGCACTATGCTCAAGAATTAAGTATCAAACAAGTTTTTATTGCTCTTTTTTGCTCCCAACACTTTGGTCTGATGAAAAATTTAATTGCTTATGCATGTGAAGCATATGTGTGCATGTGTGAAGGTATGCATATGCATAAGTCTAGCATATTTTAAATAATTTTATATGTATGTATATATATATAAAAATATGTATTTGTGAAGAGGAAATACTCTTGTACCTGGTCTGGGTGTTTCTGTACTTCAGGCAGTGCACAGATAGAAAGTGATCTGAGTTAAAGAAGGTTTATTTTGAGGTAACATTCCTGAACAGCAAAAGGAGTTAATGTATAGTGTAAATCTTCTGATCTCATTAATGGACTAGAAGACAAACCTGTGCAATACCTTCCTTTCTGTCTTTAAAACAAAGGATAGATTTGCAAAGCAAGGTCCTGTACATCAGCTTAGTCCATGCAGCATCTTAACATTTGTCTGGGACAAGCAACATTAGGTATGGCAGACAGTAACAGTGCTCTCAAATGAGGGACAGATGGCTGTCCAACACTGACACTGCAGGTGTTCAAGACTTTTAATTCGGTTTCATTCAGTGGACCTTTTGCTCTCCAATCCCTTGCTACTGCTGTCAAACTTTTCCAGAAGCAAGAAAGAGTGCAGGGACAATGTCATAGAATTAGAGAAGGTGGGAGAGTCATCTGTTAAACCATTGGGGAAATTAGGCCATCAGAAAACAACCTGCTTCACACACAGATCTCTGTGAAACAGGTGTGTGCACTGCCTGTGTGTGGGTGTGTGGGGTAGTGGTAGAAAGCTGTGGATGCAAGGGAGAGGAAAAGGAAGAGGACTAGCTAGTGAGATCTGGGCTGGGAGGTGACAGAAATGACAGCCAGATACTGATTGGGATATTACAGGGTATCTGTAAGAGTAAGATATAATGTCTGCCAAAAACCAGCCTCCTCTTGGTTTCATTTGAAAAGCTCAGATCAGAGAGGGACACAAGTTCTCTGGCACCACAGAGGCTCATCTGTCAATGTCCTTGTGGAAGTGGATGAGATGGAGAAGAATAGACTAAAGGCTCCTTTGTACTTTTCTTTCTTTGTCCATTCCTGCAAAGAGCACAGTGCTTGAAAGCTTTAAGCATTTAAAGTCACAGATGGAGATGTCCCTGTCAGCATAAGGCAGAGTCCTTGGTAACCCTACCTCTGGCCCTGGGAGTGGAAGGTGAACTGTATTACTTTTGTGCAGTGATGGTCTTTTCATTGAGATGGCCCTTCTGGGAACACAAACCTGCCTGCAGCTGCATATTTCTGAAGACCCCTGTGACACCAGGTACCCCTCAGCATGGCTGATGAAAGTTCAGGTATGGAGTCACCCCAAGCAGCCTTTCCTCTCAATTTTCTCTTGCCTACACAAACTTGTTCAAAGTTGGCCACTGCATAACTCCCACGGAGTTACTGAGAGCTGGAAAGGGACAGGGAGAGTCTGCCTTTTCTGGCTAGAGCATTTACAAAAAAAAACTTCCCGTGAGCCCTGAAGACAAGGAAGCCTGTCTGCCTAGTGGTTTGTACTGTTAGTCACGACCTTATTTGGATTTTCTGGTGTGCAGTGAGTGGTGTGCTCCAGTGTGTCCTCTCTTTCTGTGTAAGTGTGGTGCTCACAGCATCATATTGCAATTTATTCCTCTGTAGTAGCTACAGATCCAAATCACTGCGTTCATCTACTCTGCTTGAGGAGAGGCAGAGGGAGAGGAAGAGGGAGGAATCATAAATGATATCTGGAAATTTTGATTATTTTTAAGGAGGAATCTCCAAACTGTTATTCCCCCAAGTTTTAGAGACAGAGATTTTTCAAGATATTAGGAAATATCAAAAGAATTTCAAAAGCATCTTACTAAAGCCAGGTTTGTTTGGAAAGGTATTTTCCAATGAAGGAAAATAATGCAAGTGTTTTCTTTTGACCATTATTTGGACAGAGTTTGCCCTGAATTGCAAGCCCTAGATATCATGTGTTTCATCTTTGATGAAATTATATAAATAAATGAATAAATAAATTTTTCTTTACATTCCCAAAGAATAACTGTATTCCCTCATTCTGGCTGCTGGAGATGCTAAACTGTCCTGCTTCTCCATGGACAGGCAATGCTGCAAGGATATATTCCCAACTATACAACCAAAGTGCAGTACATCTTTCAAGAATTGTTCAGGGAAATTGCATATAACATTTTGAAAAGTCATGTTCTTTACACTATATATGAGCTAACCCATGAGCAAATTTGTCCATGATCTCTGCAACTTTTATTTTGTTTATGGGATGAAAGGAGTCATGATTTGGTCAAATTTAAAAGTTCAGATGCTTTTTACTTTTCTACATTAGAAACAAACCTCCCAGGTCTCATCGCTTTTGTCTGTCTTTAGCTGAGGTGAACTGCCTGATTCAAATTTTTGTAAATATACTTCAGCTGGTCTCTGAGAGGTACTCCGCACTGCAGAGGAATGAGTCACGTTGCTGCTTTCACTTTTACACTGGGGATACTGCTCCTGCCAGATCTTGCCATTTACTTGGAAAACTAGTCAGCGTTCCTTTCATAGTCCAGATTGCCATCCTTGCCTTCCCTTTTCCCCCTTCCTCCAACCTCTGGGAGCTGCAGGACAACATCTTTCTATTGTCCTGCAGAGACTGACCTCACTTGAGTGAAGTTGCCTGATCCCTGGAGAAGGAGGGAAGAAAAACAAACCCCAGCAAAACAAAACCTGTTCCAATTCACTCCCCAAACCTTGAATATTATCCCTTTGTGCCAGCTGCACCATCAGACTCCTGTATTCTTTCTTGCCATGATTTCTTTTTGGTGGAGAGCTGCCTATCCAATCTGTGAGCACTGTTGGAACAGCCCAATTTTACAAGCATAAAGTATTATGATTGCATTGATTTCCATCATAAATCATATTTTCCATCCTCTGTCTCTCTTTCCTTGCACTGACTGAATTAAGCCTTGGTGTTTTCTTTAGCTTCTGCCAGAGCTGAGTCTTGAGATGATATTAGGGTAATGATGATAAATTTTAGCCTCAAGCCAAACCATTTCCACATTACAGATAATGTTTTTTTCCAAATAAGTTCTGTTATTGGAATCCAGGACCCACCACATCTGCAGGCTCAGAGGCTGCCTCAACACAGTCTCTTTGCTGTAATGGGTTTATAGATTTGAAAATTTGCTCTAAACAAATAAGTGAGAGAAGAGAGGAAAAAAAACAAATGAAGGAATGGAGGAGAATCAGCCAGAAGGAGGAGAAGGAGGGAAGAAGGTAAGAGGGAAAAAAAGGGAGAAGGAAAAAATGAAGGGAAGGAGGTAAGAGGAAAAAAAAGGAAGAAGACAAGAACAAGGAAAAGAAGAAATAGAACCATAAGGGGAAAAGGGACTAGGGGGAATTATACATACAGCAAAGTGCTAGCCAGCCTGCCAGTAGCTGTGTTTAGGAGAAGAGCTGGTCGCAAGGACGGGCACAAGTGCCTTGCACCAGCACCAGGTACTGCAAGCCTGCAGTCCCAGAGCTGTGTGTTTCAGATTCCACCTTCTCACAAGACCATTCCCTGTCATCTCATCTCATCTCATCTCATCTCAGAAAGGTCTCAGACAAACTATTATAATATTCCTGCAGAATTTCAGCTGTCCCCACTATGGACCAGCTGAACTAAGCCTGACCCAATATTAGTATATCTACTAAGGCTTCAGTCTCAGGTGTCTTACTGGAATAAATGATCCTCATTTTTTGAAGCTACTACAAAGCAGGTCACCTTCCCACTTTTGTCTGAGGGGAATTCAGTCTGTGTAATCAGGCCTGAAGAAGAGTGTCCCAAGCTCCAGAGAGTATAGATTCTGGGCACAGTGACCTTCAGGAGAGAAGCTGAGGGAGGCCAAATCCATTACTTGCTTGTTCTTCAGCTGCTACAAAGGCAGGCAGTTCACCATTTCACTGTGGTGTCTTTCGGGGCAGCCCTGTATAACCCCGTATCCTGTGTCCCTCACTAGTGCTCTGTCCCTGATTTGAAGCAAAGATCAATAAATCTTGTGCTCCCTCTGTGGCTTGCAAGCACATAAGTGCCTCTCTGCTCTGGTCCTCCCATTAACCTGCTGGAGAGTTTTTTGTTTGTTAGTCTACTGAGTGAGTGAAGTCCCCCACAGAGGAGCCCAGGCAGAGATGTCTGCTTCAGCAGCAGGTAGCCCCTGGAAATCATTCTGGCTCAAAGCAGTGCAGAAGTTCTGAGGGATTCTGGTTTGGGAAATCACCTACACACAGAGACACTTCAGTGGAAAGCACACCTTGATTCCTTACTCTGTTTTTCTCATGGCTTGCCCTGATATGTGAGACTTTCTGAAGGAGCTGCTTAACACCTGCCACCAATTGTACATGCAGGCAAACAAGAGTTTCAGATTCTTCATTGACCTTGAGCTGTAAAATTGCACCTCGTCAGCTTACACTGTGATGGTGGGGTTCATCTGAAAGTAAGCAGCTATCTTCACGCCCCAGGTTACAGAAAAGCAGAAGGATAACTAATGACCTGATTCATCTTCCTTCCTTCGGAGCTCAGCTCTTCTTGTTCTTCTCAGCCCTAACTCAGAAGCCCTCACTGCAACAAGCCTGGGCAGTGCTGAAATATAACCTGATGCAGATGGTAGGGGCCAGCTCTGATTCTGACCAACATATTTACAGCCAGAAGAAGGAAAAAAAATGGACCTGCAGATAGGTAGGCAGGTGGCAGGCAGTTTATTTTGCTGGCAGTGCTGAAGTGCCTACTTCATGGGATGCTAAATGCAGTAAGTGGGGACAAGAACAAATTTAAGAGGGAAGAAGGAGGCAGTGAAGCAGTCAGTGCTCTTCAGGGTATGAAGAGAACATCCTGCACTTCCAGAGGAGTCTCAAAAATAAAAATACTCTCAGGATGTTGCCTTTGCAGGGTCCATGTCTTTATTATTCATATCAGTCCCTAAAGAGGTGCTTTCTCTCAGGACATGAGTCATCTGGGAAACCCAGCATCCCTACTGCAAGTGTGGGTTTGCAAAGACAGTGTGTCCTGCGCTAAGAGTGCCAAAAGATATGTCCTTAAAATTGGGCTAAAGCATTCTACTTGCTCACCTTGTTTGGGTGTGCCATACTGTGATCAGTTCCACTTCACCAGGCTAACTGGTGATCCTGCCACAAGCCCACCATGAAAATGTACCTGGTACCCTGCTGCTGCAGCCAGACCCACCCAAACCATATCCTGTCCTCTGTAACTCTCAAGGCTGACTGCTAACAAAGGTAGTGCTGACTAACCAAATTGGACCTCTATGCTGAGCCTGTACTCCTACTCCTAAGTCCAAAGCTCTCTGAGAACACAGCAGGATGCCAACACATAGGGCAGGGCTCAGAAATACATTTTCATCCCTGTAGTTCTTATACCACAGTGTAAGAATTCAGTGAGGGCTTTACATGTGTTGCTTCACCCATGGATTTTCTCCCTTTTCACTGTGCTCACTGCAGAAAAGGAGGGACCACAACAGAAATGTGGAATTTCTGTGCAGTAATGCACAGCTTACAATGCAGGACTCGTTTCAGTGAATGGATTGACCGCAGGGGAGGTCAGCAAGGTGGGCAATGACAGCTGATGCTGTAGCCGTGCAAACTGAAGCAGACATTAAGTCAAGCAACACATAGGCTAAAAGAATAAAATTGTGCACCTGCAGGTATCAGGACCAGCACCCTAAGACAAGCAAGAAGAATGTGGAGCAAAATTTCCAGAAGCTTCACACCCCAAGAAAAGTTTCTACACAATCCTTCCTCCTCTGACTACAAAAATTGGCCAGAAATAAAGGTACCATTTTTGCCTGGTAAATCTGCAGTAGCAAAGACAGGAGTTTGATTGCCATTACTAGGACCTCATGGACAAGGTACATAAGAGGACAAAATCACTCTCACATTTACTAACAACTAGTATTGCTGCTGGCAGACATGCCACAGGGAGAAGGATTAGATAAAGCACAGAGAGCTGCCCCATCTTCTATCTTGTAAAGGAGCATTTAAAAGCCACTGCAATGGAGTATTTATAGCTACTGTGGCTGCACCAGGTGGCTTCAGTCTGCTGGGCTGTGGTACTGGGTCTGGTTTGGGATGAAAATAAATACTAAAATAGAGTCAGACTATTTCATGGGTGGTATCTTATTTTATTCCATTTGAACAGTGTTTTGGTTTATCTTGCGTTTAATTTGAAGGACTGAGCAGGTTCCCAATAAATCCCATAGTAAGATCTACATGAGAAAAACACTTAAAAAAACCCCCCAACCCAGCAACAACAAAACCCTTTATTCTGCTGCTGCTGATAACAAGACCTATTACTTCCCAGCCTGTGTTTGGTTTCAACACCGTATAATCTCTCAGTTGCAAACAAGAGACCAAGACAGCTCTGACTAGAGCTACCCTATAAACGATTCTGTTCTCAATGTTTGTTCTGACTGGAGAGGTGCCAAACTCCCTGCTCATGTGGTTAGGTACAGGTGGTGAATAGGCTTTTTGGCTGGTTCATGGGTAATTCACTGGTAGGTTGCTAGGGAAAGCCAGGTTTGCACCCAATGAGAAAACAAAACTCAAAAAAAATCTGTGTCCTACGGTTAATGTTTCAGTTCATCATACTTTATCCCTATCTAGACACAGCAGATGATGTTTCCAACCTCGTAGGTTATTTTTTTTTTTACCAAAACACCTAATCTGGGCAATAAAGATTCCATGAGGTTATATGGGCATGTAGCATACAGGGAATCACACCTGTCCTTGGCCATGGCCTCTCCCAAGCTCTTGACATTTCTCCCTTGACCTGGCCTAAAGCTGACCAAGGCTGACAGCAAACTGGAGCTCCTTGGCTGTCCAAAGTGAGGGACAGCATCTCTGTTTAAGCGGATGGGTTTGGACTGGCTGTAAATAAATTTAGTCTAGAAATGAAGAGGAGACAGAGATGTGGAAAAACCTTCCAAACCAGAACAAAGAATGGGAGTGATCTGAACAAATGCAGATGCCTATAACAGAGCCAGGCCCCTTCTATTCAATGGAGAGAATGAAGCGTTGCTTATGAATCATCTCACCCTAATGAGGCATCCAAAATAGACCAGATGAATCACAGTCCAGAAACACCTATTTTTCTCTCCGTGCTGTGAGAGCCCAAGGTAACTGGTACAGAGACATTTACACTGTATGTGGTTAAAGTTAGGTGAGATGAATTAAAAAAAAAAAAAAAAGAAAGAAGAAATAATCAACAGCAAATCCCTTAGAGTTTTTAGGTGCAGGAGAACACTTTCACAAAGGTTATCTGGCACAAAAGAATATAATTGAATGAGGTGATGCAAGGAGTCCACTGCAGGTCGAATGCATCAACTCTTGCAACAATCTGTTAATAAAAAACTTTCTTGATGCAAACTGCTTACAACTCCTGCTACAAAAATGCAGATACTTTCCTTTGAAATCAAAACAGCACTTCTCAGTTTATATTGGTGTAGTGAAGAATCTTCCCTGTTAATTTGAATTTAAAACCTAAAGATGACAACATTTCTCTTCTGTCTTAATTAATCTATTTTTACCCAATATTCTTGTATTGAACAGAGGTGAGGCAAGGGTTTTGTTTAAATAAGCAAGAAGCAGACACTCATTCAAGAGTGACGGTTCTCTTTATACTCTTTTCCTCTAATTTGTCTCAAATATCACCTTCCAAAACTCCTTTCCCCTTGAATAAAACCAAGTTTCCACATGGTGACTCCTGCTACCACCGCTGCCTCAAATCTCATAAAAAACCCACTATTGCTTATGAGAGGCTTCACTTGCCAAAACTAATGGGAAACAGTGGTAGGTGATGCAGAGCAAAGATGAAGAAGATTTTGTGTTCTGCGTGGCTCTTTTTAGCAAAACCACAGTGACTGTTTTTACAAAAAAACACCAGGACTTCTGGTGCAGTTTGGATCCAAAGTACAGACAGCAGTGGATCCCAGCAGAAGATCCCAGCACCGGTACCAGTTAACTGAGCCATAAAGGGAGCCAGCACACATGATCCCAAAGGTGTTGGCACTTTCTCCCACCTAGAATGAAGTCCTGCTTGCCTGCTTTTGCCAGGAGCTGTCAGAATTAAATCCCACTTATGACAGTAGTGGGGTGCTTTTTTTGTTTTGGTTTGGTTTTGTTTGGTTGGTTGGTTGTTGTTGTTGTTGGAGGTTTTTTTTTTGGGTGAGGCAGCATCTCAGATCTGGCCTGTGTATTCTGCTCTTGGTGTCTCTGTGTTGCACCTGACTCTGGTTCTGAAGGGTGAATTTTCAAACAGCTTGAGAATTGTATTTCTGGGGAATCTTTACCTCAATTCAAAAACCACCACAAGCACACATGGAGGACCCCTGGGACAAACATCCCAAGCGCTCTAAGTCTGCACCTACAGCTGAGTGCTTTTGTTCAGAGTTGGGATGATCACTAGGGTGATCAGATCCTGAAACCAACAACTGAGTGATGTAATTTCTTGCTGTGTTCATTTCCCTACTCACTTTTTTTCCTCACTCTGTTGTGTATCTAGCTTTGACAAAGGAATCTCTCTGTGCATCCTGGCTTGTCCAGAATTCCAGATTTCCTGCAAATTCCCCCACAACTCTCTCAACATTCACAATAGTGACCAGCATGCTCTGGGCATGGTTCCTTTCTGACTCCACCTGTTCTGAAATCCCCATGCTACCATCAGTCCTGCCACAAATGAGATAATCCAAACACCAGGTTTTCATAGGAAACGGGATCTCTCTATACTTCATCAAAGTAAGGACCTGAATTATCTAAGCTTGGCCTTCTACTAAATATTAATAATATGTTTATTAACATATCACCTGGTACTCCAAAATATGTGAAAACTGTTTAGAAGGAGTCTGCCAAGGTTTACTGGATGCAGGTGGCTTCAGAGTATCAATTGGGTCCGTTCAAAATTTAGATTATAGTGTCACCCATAGCCATTCACGACCCTAACATATGGGTAGATGCTCATAAATTGCTCCTTTTTGTTCTCTCTTTCCTTTTGTTTTCTTTTTTTTTTTCCCCTGCCCATTCCTCTCTTTACAAGGTAATCACCTAATTTGGGGAAAACGTAACAAAAAAAAAAAAAAAAAAAAGGGCTTCAAAACTGAAGAAGCCACAAGATGGCATTATAGAGCAATTAAACGAGAAATCTGTACTGGAATCTGCTTTCCCCCTGGCCTGCGCAGGAAGGATGAGGAGCAGGGAGCAGTGCTCGTTGTGAGAGGGGACAGGTGTTTCGAGCAGCCTCCAACACAGCCACTATCCCTTCTGCTGACGGTCTCACCTGGTTAACTCTTATTAACATTTCCAAGATTTCAGATGAAAGCCCTTCAGGAAGCAAAGGAGAGCACATGCCTCTTCAGCCAGCCTTTGCCACTGTTGTTTTCCTATTAGTGCACAGACTTTTTTTAGCTCTTCCCCCACTTATTCGCAGGTGTACGTGCTCATGCTTGTGCTGTTCTTTTTGGGGTGATTGTGGCAGATCAACCTGCTGTCCCCTGACTCTGTGGGAGGGACATAAGAGTGTGCTAAAGGTGTCAGTGTACGGAGAGAGGTTGTGGGCCTGATGGACTGAAGGAACAGGGAAGCAAGGCTGTGTGTATGCCCTGTGAGCAGCATGCACACAGACAAGTCACACCTACACCCAGAGGTCACCACATGTGCGCAGGCTGCGGTGCTGGGGCTGTCCTCTGGCCTCCTCTCTCCGAAACAGCAAGAAGTTCCAGTGGGAAGTGATGCTGGGGAACGGCTGTAGGTGCAGGGTGTACTATTTTTGTTGTGCCAAGCTCTGTAGCTACCATGGTGAGCCTCTCTGGCGGCTGGAGGGCTGGTGGAGGACTGTGTCTGTGCTGGGATGGGGTGTCAACCATTCAGGCAGACTGTGGCTGTGAGGCCACCCTGGACACAGCTGTGCCGGCCAGGCTCTGTGGTGCAGCAGGCAGCGTGTGTGCAGCAGCACCCCCGTGCTCCGTGCCTCTGTGGAGCCTGCGATTTACGGTGGAGGGCACATACAGCTGGTTTTGGGCAGCCACTGCCCACTGCAGCAGTGGGGAGGGGGAACCGGTGACATTCAGCCTGATCCTGCAGCACTTGTCAGCATTGAGGGGCAAAAACAGGGATGAAAAGAAATGAAGCCCCTTTGCTGACTTTCCTTGCAGCTCAGCTGAGAGTGCAGCACCTGCAGAAACAGCTGCTCGCCAATACCTGACACACACTAGCTTTTTTTTTTGTAAATAATATAAAGTCCTCTTTATTTCGCATCGTGTATTGTTAGGGGCCAGGTCACTGAATGCGTTAGGGCTGATTCCTCAGAGTATCCTGCAAATGAGACAGACCTCAGGCTGCACATGCTTGAGAAATCAGCTATTCAAAATAAAAGCCAGGATTGACAGACCACTCCAGTGTTTCCTTTCTTTTTCTTATGGTCAGTGAGGGCAGGTACTTGGTGGCAGCTGGTGAACAAAGAGATGCAGTGGTACAAATATTGCTGTTTTACAAGCAGTACTATTTGAAAGATAGTGTAAATAAACTGTTTTCCTTTTGCTTAGATGTCATCTTAGTATTGTTATTTTTATTTCTTCTACCACTATGTTTATAATTGTTACTATTATTAAATTACTTTGTAGTCCAATTGGCTAAGGGAATCTTAGATTTTTTTCCTTTTTTTTTCTCTTTATTTTTTTTTTCCCCCCAGAGCTATAAAGAGCTAATAAGTTGCCGCATTGGGGCTCCAAGGAATTGATGAGAGATTATTCCCTTATGGATTACTCTCTCAGTGCTTTGTCCAGCTTAATTTTAATATTACTCATCATTGTTTCATATTTGCATTGTGCTCCAGTCAGGGTTAATTTCAGCTCTGCCTTTCCTTAAACATAAAGCTCCCAAAAGCCTAAAGGCAGAAAAGTGCTCAGGGGTGAGGTTTTTGGTGCACTGAGATGTTATTTTTCATTGCAATCCGTGCCACAGCATTATCCTTTTGTGCCTGAACTCCTCTGTTTTGAAGTGCTCCTGCACAGGGGGGCTGCTCCTGGGTTTCAAATCCCTGCCTGGGTAAAGCCAGTCCCTGTTCCCTACCAAGCTGCTCCCTTGATATCCCACTACCTTCATATAAACCAGTTTTGGTGCTTGTAAGACACAGAGATGATTCAACCTGTCAGTCCAGTAGAAAGCTAGCACCTCTTTTTAGTTTCCCCCCACACTGGTCCTGGTAATTTCTGTCAGTTCAGTGAGTGCATTTTGTCCAGATGGGAGAGATAGAGTGGAACTAGCTTCCAAGAGGTTTGTTTCTGGAAAGGTTCATGAGAATAGGTGTCCGAGGTTGAGACCTCAGAGTGTGTCTGTGTCCCGTTAAGGGAAAGACAGAGAGATCTCCTGCCATGGACACAAGGACACAAGGGCAGCAGAGAGTTAACACAGGATGGACAAGGGAAAACCAATATTCAAATGTGGAGAAAACATACTGCAGGACAGTAGAAAAACAAACTACAATGCAAAGAGCCACAGGGAACAACTGCAAATAGAGTGAGTTGTTTACTTTGTGACACCCTCATCCCAAATGTGGGAGGATCCAGGTTCCTATGGAATCCCTGTGCTGCTACTGCTATGGCTAGAGTATTGCTACTGCTGCTGCAAAACACAGATGTGATGTAGAGAAACAGAGCAAAAGGGAGCTGTCTGGGGAGCCGAGGTTCCAGTGAAATGATTCCTTGGCATAACTAAAAGAGGAAGGCATCTCTAGCTCTAAGAGCCCAGTATCCCAGTTATTCATGTGATACGAAGAGACAGCTCTGCACAACGCCTTAGAGGAGAAATCCCCTCCCAGGAACACGCTGAGGTCCTGATTTAGCACAGACTTAAAAATGCATTTGAGTCTCACTCTCTGGAGTGACGCTCACTTGTGTGCATACGCCATGGCTTTCAGAGGCTGCACCATAGCACAGCGTACCCGAGGAGAGAGCAGACGTAGGCACAACACAATTATTGAGGCTGCAGATGCAGGCTGCCTGAGAGCCTTCCCTTTAGTCACTATCCTTTTGCTATGCACAACGTGGGGAGACTTTCTGGTAGGGTATCATCTGCTTCAGGCTGAAAGAGCCTAGACATTAACAAGGATGAGATGATCCCCCTCGTACAGGACATTTCTGCTGAGTCTCTTCCCTGGCTCTATTCTTGGGAAAATTCCTTTCCACTAGGCTATCAGCTACACTGTTGAACCCTCTGCCTCCTAATACTGTGAAATTGGTGAGAAAAGACAGAAAGAATATATATAGCCAAAGAAAGGGGAGTGACAGGAGTATATCTCCACAGCTCAGAGATTAGAGAGCACACCTTTGAGTGGGAAAGTTAATGCATTTGCCTTTTATCCAATGCTGATTTCATGCAAAATACATTCAGAGATTTATTTTTTTAAAGAAGAGTGAAAGAGTGCTTGGTCTATTCTTCAAGAACATACCCTATGTATACGGTTGCAAAGTAAGGGAGAAATGTTTTATGAAATTATTATAGAGGACAGTATGATTAGACAGGCAGAGAAAAACAGAAAGAGACAGACGGGCAGAAATATAAAAGAAAAAGCCAGGAAGCTTGCTAGCCCTTAGGAAAGCTGAGTATTATGAGAAATTATTGTGTAAAGTAGTAGTTGTGTAGAACAATAGATTAGGGAGAAAGAACCCTTAGCCTGTCAGTGGGAAGGAAAAGCAGCGCAAGTTCAGGATGCAGCGATGCATCTAAAGGATGCTTGAGTGGGTTAATAATGTCACAGTGACATAATCAAATTAGTAATGCTATCTTGGCAATGTGGTCTACTCTATCAAGGCATTTACCTGGTTGCATTGTTCAAAACAATACCATTCTAGGGCAGAGGAGTCCAGATGTCCTGCCCATCCTACGTGGGCACATGCCATCCCCTCTTACGTAAGCCCTCACTACAGGGAGAGGGGAGTTAATGGGGCAGAAATCGCCGCCCAGCTCTCTCTTCTCTCCCTGCCTCCAAGCCCTGTGCCCTGGATGCCAGCTTCCAGCAGCCTTGCTGGGGCAGAGGTTCAGGGCCTTGCTGACACAGCAGCATGATGCCCTCCCTAAGACAGCTCTGCAAAACGGGGCTGGCAGCAGGGAAGTGGCACCAGCCTCTCCAGGCATGGCAAAAGCCAAGGTGAGGGGGATGTGTGTCCCTGGAGTCCCTCCTAGAAGAAAAAGATCTACTTAGGAACAGATTAGAGGTATTATAAAATGCATCCTCCCTTCTGATTCGTACCAAGCAGCACAGCCTCCCTAGGGCTGCTCTCCCCCTCTTTTCTTTCCCGATCATCTTCTGGGATTCTCTGACTAAAAACTGCTGTGTGGCTTCCAGCATAAAAGCAAGGTAGCCTGATGGAGGTAAGATGAATCTAACTAGTCAGAGGAATGAGATAGGAATAAGGGGATAAGGACTGATCTTAAATGGTGTGTCACACTCGTGACACCCAAAAGATGAAGCAGAAGAAAAGGTCTAGGGACGAATGGGAGGGATGAATTAATTTCATAAGAATGGGTATGTCCAGACTATAAATTTGTACAGGGAAGGGAGAAGGAAAGACAGATCTTAAAAGGACAGTGATTGGTGAGAGAGGGAGTATTTTACCGTTTCAAAGAACTCATTTGGGCTACTGCTTTATGAGAAGAAATTCCCATGTCTCACTTTGTCAGACTGAGGTTGAAATGTGTTTATATTTACATAGCTATCTTCCATAGAGGTGTTTCATTTAAATACATATATGTGGTGTATATATGTATGTACAGGTATATGGAAAAAAGAGTATCAATAGGTGTGAGGGTCTTTTTCTTCAAATTTCCACAAACTAGAAAGGACCATAAAGGCCACTGATATCTGGGTGAGAAAAGGCTGGCCCCAGCCCCCTCCATCTGCTCTTCTCTTCCAGGGCAGCAGGAGGAAAAGCAAAGAAATGCAATTCTCCCTGTTCCACTTCAGTGAGGAAGAAGCAGCACAAAAGAGTCCCTGTGTCTGTCAGCAGGATTCAGAGCTGGGCACGGGGCTATTGGAGAAGGAAATAGAAAATAAAATCAAATGAGGCTTAATCCGAAAAGCAAACGTTTGCTGGGACAAAGCCACCACGGGGATTGTAATTTCACAAATTGTATTAATCTGGGCAAATAGTGCTTCAGAAACAGTAACCGTGGTGTTTATGTTTAGTTCCCCTCCCTGACCTTATCTTGCCTCCCTTGCTCTCCCTTAATATGGGCCAAACCCTTATCACTTTGCACCAAAGGCCTCTTCCTCAACAGGGCAATCATGCAAACCTGGAATTTGTGCATGAATCCGATAAGGAAAAGCAATGACTGATGTGACTTTTTTTTTTTCCTTTAATTTAACAAGTAGGGGTAGAGATTAGTGTCAGAAGATGACAAAACGAGGCACCCAGATCCCTACGGAGCAGTTCCTGCAGTTTGTAGAGGCCGTGTGTTGGTAAGTAGGATTGTGTTATCACACATCCAAGGTCCAAATAAATATGCAAGGCTAAGCAGGTAGATGGAAGCTTGGAAAACTAGACCATACGTAAGTGAAACACTGTAAGCAGGAAAGAGCAAGGAAATAATTATAACCAGGCTTGCAACACTTCCTACGCTCCTTTTTGGTCCAGCCAACACATTGGCCACCTGTTTGCCTTGCAAGATGCTTTGCTATAGCTGTAGTCTTTCATTTCAGAAGGAAAATGAGAGGACAGTTTTTAGATCTTTTTTTTTTCTGGAAGCTGATGGAATCTGTCTCAGTTTGCCTGGCTTGTTATCTCTCCTTTGGCATCTGGACACCTACAAATCCAAGTTTCTCTATATGGCTTTTACCATACGGAAAAAGATATGGGAATTTCAGTTCTATGGGTGGAGACAGCACAGAAACATTGAAAGAAAATCAGCAGTTTTCCCCTAATAAATAGTCACTCAAAATGATGCTGAGAAAAGAACTTTTTGTCTTGTTATGACAAAAAACCTACCAGACCTGCTAATGCGTTGGGGAGGTGGGGACAATTTTTTCTTAATTTCGAAGCCACTAAATATCATGGTTTCAACTCGATCTCTAAAGCTATTGAGTTCATGTTCTGAATAAGAGAAGCAGTGAACCAAAAGAGCAGAGAGTGTGTGGGGGAAGGAGGTAAAAGAATAAAAATCAACACAGTGAAAAATCAGGCAGAGTGAAAATATATTGAAACTGTGAAAAAAAGGAAAAAAAGCTCCAGAAGTGTGGAAAGAGCAAAAAGTTACAGCACAAAAAAAAGGCTACCAACTATGTCTACCCAACAGTTCCCCCTAATCTTATCTGTCATGCTAATTACCAGATTTAGGCACTTGTACCAGAGAGGAGGATGTGTGTGAATTGTGAGCTCATGTGCAGGGCTTCTGACAACTCACACACACAACCCGCTGATTTCCCCCCTTTAGCTAGAGTAAAGATTTTTTTTTTTTTTTTTTTTTTTTTTTTTTTCCCTTCAATTGAATCACCATCAGAATGAGCTGAATTACAGGAAAGACAAGGTTAGGCAGCTTTTGAGAAATCCAATAAAAAAATCCAAAGGAATCCCCAAACCCCAGAACTTCAGGAAATGTGCTAGTTCCTGTGTATTACATGGTTTCCTTCCCAACATATTAATGTCCAATACCCAGAAATATGCAATGGCGTGTGCTGCTTTACCTTTTCTTCCTAAGGATTTCACTCAGCCTGCAGTTCTGTACAGTCTTCTGCACCCCTCTGGAGCTGCTCCGAGTTTTGCACCCAGGTTTACCTCCTCTGCACCCCAGTAATTACTAGTTTTGTTTAAATTGTGCTTTAGGATGTAAATGGAGCTTAAGCCAGGGAAGGTGTGCAGAGGGCAGCTGATGCTGGTTTAGTAACGCGGTGAGGTAGCATCATCTCGAGTGACAACTACTCATTAGCAGCTAATCCAATCGCCCCTGCTAATCCAATCGACTGGAGGAGCTGGAGTCATTGTTTTCCAAGAGTGGTCATCTTGCTCTCTCAAAAATCCCAGGAAGTTAAGGGAGGATTTAAGGCACAGACTGCTGGCTGAGTCCACCCAGCAAGTTCAGTCCCGACACTGGGGGGTATCTCCTGCAAACTGGCCTTGAGTCCATAAGGCAAAACAGCAACAAGCCAAAAGTCAAGGTGCCCGATACAGTCTTTGTGAAATATCACAAACAAGCTCCTCACTGGCTGCCTCTGATTGCTAGGGATTGGAGCCTGGCTGGAAGCAGGAGGACAATGAGATGGAAAGGGTTAACACACCGTTATCTCCTCCCCGGGGCCCCCACTACAGCAAATTGCAATCCAGCCCTGAAAATTTTCAGCAGCCGCATCAATATCATTCCACTGTGCCTTCATTACCTCCTGATCTCTAAATAAGGGCCAGCTGGGCTCAGAAAACATTATGTGGTGCTGTTACGACTGACATAAACCACCAAAGTGGCATTTTGCAGATGAGAAGAACGAGCAAAAGCCCCGCAAAATCCTCTGCAGTTGGGTTTAAACGAGGGCTGTAACTTCTTACACATGTCCTGCTCCCAGTCTACAGGAAGAGGCTGATTAATCCTGTATGTGTTAGGCTGGAATATTGCATTACTGGAAGCAAAGAAACCCCTTAATCATATTGCTGGTTATGCCAGAGGTCTGTTTTCTCTCAAATGCATCACATTAAGAGCCTTCCCTGGGCTACAGCACCATCCCAGGCTATTTTTCAGGTTGCTGCACTACATATAGGCTTTTTCATTCTGGCTTTGTTTTAGGGGGTGGCTGGCTGTGTTGTGGTTGACCTTGAGATAACCACAAGCAGTGAGAAAGTTTAGGAGAGAAGACAAAAATGGTATTTTATCACTTCCCATCTCCGAGAGAAATACAATGAATCTGTGAAGAAGAGCCTTCCTCCTAGTCTTCATTTACTGCTTGTACCAAAATCACAGGTATGGAAGAGCTAATACCACACATGGGATGGGAAGCAGTGATCTGTCCCTCTCTTCTTCTACTCTGCTTTTCCATGTGAACTTGAAGAAAGAATTTCACAGGGATAATTTCTGTCTGCACCTTCAGGCTCTTTTTGAAGGCATAGTTCAATCCTAGCTTACAGGACATGCCCACAACCTCATTCTTTGCCAGTGTAAAGGCTGGCCATTAAGGAGACGAAAACAAACTCTCCAAGACCATACTCACTTGGGAGACCTGGAGCTTTGGGAATCTGTAACTCTTCCCTAGGGCCACTGTGGGACTGTACAGGGAAAGAAAGAAAGAAAGAAAGAAACTGCCAGTCCCTCCCTAGGAAGCCCAGGGGAACACATGAGGAATACACGTCTTGTGGGATGACACACAGTGCACCTGATCTTAGTACCCTCTCCCAAAACAATTGTGGAAAAGACACCTCTCTGTGCCAAGGGAGAAAGGATTTGCTTCTGATACTACAGGAAAATTCTTGTCTTTTTTTATACCGTGGTAAATGAGGTTCATGCACCTATGACTGGTCTCCTATAAAAGCAGGATGTGCATGCACCACCCCAAAAAATCCTGTCCTTTCCCAGCTAGATCAGTTTCAGAGATCCAACAACCAAATTAAAAAAACAACAAAACAAAACAACAAAAGCATCTCCAGCACGGGAAGTCCTGGCAGCAGCTTCAACCATTACGAACACAGAGACAAGGTCTGTGACAATAAACGATGTCCTGCAAAGCATGAAACTAAGCAGAAATATCTTTGGGGATGGCTGGTTTTCACACTCAACCCCAGGGAGGAGGAGACGACAGAAGGAGAAGAGCCTCTGTTTGTACAAGCCACTTTGGACTTTCCCTTTGAACAGGGCACAGGGGCAGTGAGTCTTACAGCCTTTTTAATAGGAGCATCTGCTCCTGTTCCCATCCCAGCTGGATGGCATCTACGAGTGTTTGCTGCTAGCGAATTGTGCCATGTGTCACGAGGAGGGGTGTATCCTGGGCAGGGAGCAACTTGCACATCTTGGAGGCCTTTACACCATGGCAGCGGGTCCATTTGTTTGGCCCGGGCACTTGCTTGGGGGCAGCAGCTGCATTCTCCATCTACTCTGGAATGTCCAAATGGTAAAGCCCCCAAGGGTGGTTGTCATTAACAGAGTAATGTGTGTGCAAGCAAGGGTGTGGAGAGAGAGGGCTTCATGGGTGACTTACACATTATCTTATTTTATTTTATTTTGTTTTATTTTATTTCTTCCACAGACATCTGGAAATGAGAGCTATCTCGCTCCCACAGACCCTCTGAACTCAGGCCATCTGTGGGACCATCTTTTCCTCCCCCTCAGTGATGACCTGCCCTGCAGGAGGTTGATGGTGATGGAGAGGGAATATAAGAAAATTCACAGGGATGTCCACATGGTCAGTAGCAAATTTGCCAAAATGGGATTTCATTCTATTTCACAGGCTAGTTACACAGCCCTTAACACTTTAGTAGGTGCTCACAGGGACAGAAATGCCAAAACAACCCTATTTATTTGCACTGTGCTCTCCTTATTCCATCTATGCATTTTTCCTGCAGAAAAGTCTGCTAGCAATTTTTAAAATGCTCACAGTTACAGAGTGAGTGGACGCAGATGAAGTAGTTCACCCTATCCTACCCCTTGTAAAGGATTCAGAAGCCCCATGGAGACCTGCAGCAGTCTCCTCTGCCCATCAGCAGCAAATTTAACTGCCCCATCTGCCACCCCAGCCCTCCAACAGAACAGAAAGTGGGCCAGCCATTACAGCTGAAGGACAGATCGTACACAAACTACCATGTGCAGTGGCTGCTGCAGGGTTCAGTCCAAATGACTGGCAAGCAAGAGCAGCCCCAGCATCATCATTCCCCAGATCTGAAGTAAGAGCTTGCACAGAATGGGGAAGAGTTTCTGCTTAGTAAAGAAACCTTTTCCTGAGAAAGCTTACTATGAGGTTTGTAAAAGGAGGCTGTATTGATTCAAGCTGGGTGTTAATAATAAATCTGGAGAGCTGCAGCAGCACTGGCTCCCCGCCACCCACCTTGGCGAACCCGGCTGAACCGAGCAGACGCACATACAAGACAAACTCTGTAGGCTGGATACACAACAAGGTACTGTTGTCCCATCTGTAGCAGTGTACATGCCAGTGGATATCAGCCTAACACAAGGCGAGGAGATACACCGGGAAGCAGTTGCTTTCCTCCTTCCTTCCCACCTTTTTTTTCTGCTCTGAGCTGGGAAGGGAGTCTGGGAGCCAGTGCTGTGTCCACGGTGCTCCCAATAGACTGGCTTTGTTACAGCAAACAGAAGAGGATGCTCAGCATACGCTGTGTTTGTGCTGTGACACAGGGGCAGACGTTGTGGGACTGATGTAAGCCCTACCTGGGATGCCAACACCCCAAATTGCCCACGGTGCCGCGGCAAACCGGGCTCCCACTGTTCAAACACCAGGAGTGTGTTCCTACAGGGAGCCACCAGCACCCATACCAGAGCCAACACCCCTGCGAGGGCCAGTGAGAAATTTTCTGGGCATGACCTGGTTAGTGTCTCAGAGGCCTAATTGGCATCCTCTGTGACCGGTCTGGCTCGGGCTGCCAGGAGAGAGTAAAGCGTCTCCTCCTTTCACAGATGGGATGGGGGAAGGGGTGACCACCGCGTGTCTGTGTGTCGGTGTCAGGGGATGGCAACAAAGGATGGCAGGAACGTGGTGCTGCCAAGGGGCTTGCATATTTGGCTTATAACCTGATGAGTACAAGGCAGGTGGCAGAGTCTATGTCATGCCCTGTGGGGGGTGGAGAGGGAAGGGAAAGGAGGAAAAAATAGGATTGGTGCAGATGGGAAGTGCCAGCTCCTCTCGCTGGAACAGAGCTGTTCGATTGGGAAACTCAGCCAGTGAAACTTAAAAGGACCAGGATGGGAGAAAACAGAACTGGCCAACATCAGCAAGTGCCTCTCGATCCTTTCCTCCAATCTACCTCATTGCTATTTTAAAAACCTCATTTTGATGGAAAATTAAATTAAAACCCCCACAACTGAAAAAAAATAAAATGGAGAACAAACTAAATCTCGAAGATTTCAAGTAAGTATGTGACATGGGTGTGTGTGAAGGAAGGAAGGGAGAAAGGGAGAGACAGAGATTAAAACAAAAAAAAATACAACCTAGAAAAAACTTGGAACAAAACACACACGAGGTAATGCCAAAAACTTGAGAAGGAGAGTGGTTACACACTAATTTAATTCTCTAATCCCCCTACTCCTGTCACTGTTTACTCACTGATAAATGTGCAGTAGCTTCAGCAAGACAGCCACATTTGCAGAAACTGACAGCCTGACTCAGAGACTATTTACCTAAAGACCATGAATATTAAAACAGGTTTCCAAAAGGCCCCCGTCTTGAAGGAGAAGATTAGCATGGGGCCTCTTGCTGACAGACTCTTCCCTCTCCACCCCTCCTTCCCCCACTCCGTGATGCATCTCTTGTTCAAACACTCGAGAAGTATCACCTAGCTGAAGAACTGAAATATTGGAACAATGCCCTGGAGCTGTGCATTCGGCTTTAGCCTGACAGCAAAAACACCCATCCATCCAAGAGAAAAGTTGGGGTTAGATTTTTGGGGTGGATTTTGGTTTTGTTTGTTTGTTTTGTATATTTAGTTTTGGTTTTTTGTTCCTTTAAAATAACTGTTTGAAAACAAAAATAAAACCCATATCTTTTTTTGCTATTTCCCCCCCTCCTTTTGGGAGGTGAACTATGAGCACAGAGTCCTTTAATAGAATTAGAAAGGCAACAAAATTATATTCGAAAGTCATGATCCTTAAACGAGTTTGACTCTGTCTCCTATGGTGGTGCACAGAATTCACCAGAAAGATAGAAAAAGAGTAAAGTAAAACTAAAAAGGGCAGAAAAAAAAGACAGCTTTAAAGATCAGAGAGAGAGGATAGTTTCTATACAATGGGGAAGATGAAATGGTCTAGATACCGCAGCATGAGTGACAAAACAGAGGGGAAATCAAATTGATTTACATTAAAAAAAAATGAAATGTCAAATGGATTTTTAAACAGACAATCAAGATTCACTTACTTGTAATATTAAAAAAGTTAAACTATATTTGAAATAAAAGACTCAATGCTTGTTTATGCCATATATATTTTACTGGAGGAACTCTGTCACAGAACCTTCTGGGGAATAAAATTACAACAAGATTCAAGAAAACCTTAAGAAATCTTAGAAAATAGTGCAAAAATTTCTTCTAAAGGCTGTGAATTGTTAGAAGACTGTTAGAAGAAAGGCAAATTAGCCCTGTTCTCTTAGGCAATGGAGCTGGAAGCACAATTTATTTACACTGACTTATATTTCTCTCTCTCGACTGTCTGTGAGGGACACTCCCTCTCCGGGGTGAAACACAGAGACAAGGAGGTGCATGTATGGGCTGGCTGGGCATTGAGTGTGACTCTCACCCCCTGCTAACACATCTCTGAATGTCTGACTCACCCTGGGAAAGCAGGGAGACCACATCTCTTACAGCGGGTGACAACACTGCGCCGTGATGCACTCGTCCTGATACAGCCAGTACTGCTTTTCCCTGGAAACTAGTGAATGTCCTGGCTCTGGAGACAATGACATGCAGTCTCCTTCTCAGGTCGGTGAACTATTCAGACAAAATTAAGAGTTCGTGATTTCCCAGCCTCCCAAGTGACTCTAAGGTCTCCTGATGTAGTTGCTCATCTGGCATGGAATGACACAGCCCTGTTGAAGTCCATGGAATTATTCTGCTGGGGTTTTTTATCCCCACCTGAGGATCAGGTGTTTCACTGCAAGCCTCTGGGAGCACTACTGCCAACTGCATAATGGACAATGCTAGCACAAGGAGGAGCATATTTGGCTTTGAGGGAAAAGGGCAGCCAGCATCCCTGGATACCTTCCTAAGTGCAACCAGGCAGTCCATGCCTGGAAAACTACTGCCAGTGAGGCTGCCCCTCAGCTTTGCCTTTAGCAAGTAAACAGACTTCAGTAGAACAGCACCAGAGGCTGCTTGGTCAGAAAGGCTTTGCAAACACCTTGTGACTGAGAGTGTGAAAGGGTTAAACCATGAGGCCACCTGGCGCACAGCCCTTCTCTGGCCAACTTCAGGCTTCTGCCTCCACAGCAGTTCCAGAAACAACCACAGCCCCTTCAATATTCATGGTTCTCAGTTGCCATGAGGCTAAAATTACATCTACCCAAAGGAAGATGAAGTCTCCTTGTGAGCATACTGGAAGCTTCCCAAAGACGTGTTCAGAGGGGGTGGGGTGAGGCAGGAGACAAAGTGAATGGAAATCTTTGCTAACACAGATGGAAATCGTTGATGATTTTTTTTTTTTTTCAGGCTGGATTTGGTGTCTTTAAAAGAAGTGTTTAATCATAACCAGAGCTACTATAATGAACAGGCAAAGGTGGGATATTAGGAGAGCTTCCTGGAACTGGAAATGCAACATAAGAGTGCAGATGAAATGCAAGTCACTGCAGCTGCAGAATCTGGCCCCAGGACAGAGTGGCTCCTTCCTCTTGGCTTTAGAGCACCTGTCTCCAGAAAACCTCTTCCTATCACCTGCATTCACACCACTTTCTTTGGCAATCACAGGCTTTAAGTAGAAACTTGGAAGATGTATCATGATTCTAAGCGTATACTTGCACAGGCAAATCAAGCCTACATTAAAAGAAAATTTTAGTCCTTGCTCAAAGGTTAAATAAAAAAATGCTATGAAGCTTAGAAGTGTTACTTGATGACCTCATAAGAAAACATTTTAGTTTCTGGTATACCTTAAACAGAAGAGGTTTTGGACACCCTGTGGTTTTGTGTTTGCAAGAACCTTGGAGTGGGTTAATGTAGGGAGGCGTCACTCCATGCTACATTTGTTTTTTAAATGCCTCTTCCAAGCATTCACTTTTAGATCATTGAACAGATGGGTCTTGGGTATGTCTCACCCAAGGAGGCTGAACAGGTATGATTTTCTGTATTGATTGATAGCTTATTGTGGACTTAATTAGTTGGGAAGGTCTTGTCTGTGTGTTGTTTTCTCTCCATTAGATACAAATGTGGGCATCTACACCTGTGGAATTACAGCATCCTGGAAGTATAGACAACTTCCCCTTAATTTGAGAAGGTCCTTGAGTTTTTGTGAAGCAGAGACATGACTGGATTGCCAAAGGCTGGAAAAATCGACTCTAAGTCCCTGACCAGGTGACTCATCCGTCTCACTTGCAGTGGGTGCTCTCCTGTTGTATGCCACATTTTGCCGGTACACTGAAGTGCCCCAAACACATTCCTGCTCCATGTGTTTGTGTGCTCTGCCACAGGCTGACCTGCTGTGGGCTGTGATGTGTGTGCTTGTGCCTGTGTCTGTGTGAGACACCACAGCACCCCTGCAAGGGGATGTGTCCCCCAGCCTGACTCCTTGCTTGGAGGAGCTCCTGTGTTGAGCAGAAATGATGCTGTGCACAGGCTGTTGCTCTTGTGATGTGCCTCAGGGGAACAATCACATACCCCTCTGTACATTTGTGTGCTCCTCGGGCACTTCTGTATCCGTGATCCATGATAAGACCCCCATGCACAAAAATTAACACACTGGAAAGGGAGAAACTTAAGTGATCTGAAAAGACATAAGGGTCTCTGTCTTCCATTTAGATATTTTATCCCCAGTATAAGGAAAGAAGATTAGGGTCCTAAAGAAGAATTTAAACACATAAACATTTTCATGGGTGTAGGAGGCTGTCAAAGAACATACCACCAAGACTCTGAGGAAATAGTTTCTGCTTTAACACCCGCAACCACGCACTCATCACCCAGCAGACATGCAGACAGTCCTCCTCTTCCCTCTCCCTTACTTCATCTACGGCAAAACCACACTATTCAAACTTTTCCACTATCAGTAAGAGAAGCTGCCATTTACACATTTGCAGAGCAGCAGACACAACACCAGTTTAATGATATAAGGAGGGAAAGAAATAAGGAGCAATCTGTGTATAATGTATACACATATATTTTAAATACTCAGCAGGAGAGACCCTGCTGTCAATTTAGTTTATTGTGAAATAGCTAAATATTAAAGAGAGAGGGGGCTGATGGAATTGGATGGAAAGTTATATCTCTGAATCTATTTGTAATCACCTGTGTCTCTGCTTCTTTTCTCATAATACCTGCAGAGACATGACATACTGCTAGCTACCCCCAGAGCACCTTATAAAGAATGCAAGGGTTTTTCCAGCCTCTGGCACTCATGTGGTGTGGGACTGGAGCACATGTCAGGCCTGATAAAGAGGAGGGAGCTCAGACCAGGCACTTCCAGCGTTTGCCCGGAGCAGGAACGTGTGATGGCTACTCTATAGGAGGTATCACAGTGTCAGCAGCCATGTGTGGCTGACCTGTGTGGCTATCAGAGATCTTTAAATCCACCCCTCTTGCCTGATGATCCATGCTTACTCCTTGTAGCTCCTGCACTGAGACAAACCCCAGACTCCTGTGCCTCCCAAGCTCTCCACGTGTATTCACCATGTGCATTTCTTTATCTGTGCGCGCCCGCCCTTCCCTCATCCTTTCATAACAGCTCCAGATGGGTGTGATTAAAAACACACAGGCCTTACACACCTTCTGTGGGAAGCAGTTTTCAGCAAATTTCCCCAAATTACTTTAATTTTACAGGTAGGCAGAGGGAAAGTGAATAATGCAATCGCCATGCAGCACCCCCAATAGAAAAAAAAAAAAAAAGATGGGAGCATAATGCAGATTTGCTTCTTCTTATATTTTTCTTCTACTTTTTAGGTAACAGAGTGTCCTGTAATACTGGTATTTTAGGCATTACTGATATTCTAAAAATCAGTCACAGCAGGGGAGTTGAGAAAAAGACTGAGAGACTTTCTGAGATTTATTTTTTTGTCTCATACATAGGCTCTCTCGAAATTATTTTTTGAGTAGGTATTGGCTATTTTTTTGGAAGAGCTATTCACAACGGTGCATGGGAGGGACATTTCTTGGACTGCAGCCAAGTGGCAGCCATTTGTCATCAAGGCAAAACATTCAATACCCTGTTGTAGTGGAAGATTTTGATCAGAGAAGGAGTTTAGTCGCCAAGATGGGTACTAGGTTTTAGACCTTAGTTTAATTCCTAGCTCTGCCAAGTCCGCTTGTCCTTTCCCTTGTCTTGTCCCTGTCCCACAACTGGCCATTGAGTTAATATTTTTCTGATTATCCATAGTTTTTGAGGCAGTAGGTCAAGTTATGATCAAGAGGCACTCCAAAGCCTGGCACAGGGAATGCAAGCACCTAGGCAGGCAGATAAATTGTTTGTGTTCTCTGCCTGGAAGAGCATAACTTTTTCAGTTGTGTGTTTCCAGGAGGAGCATTGGTAATTATGAATTCAGCTAGTCACTGTGCTGTGCATATTCCAGAGCGGCTCATGGAGAAATCATTGTCTGTGAAAAATGATTCTTCTATGCAACAGGCATAAAAATTGAGTGCAAACTGGCCATGAACAGGCAGAACAAATTCAATTCAGGAGTCACAGGGCTATTGTGTCCTGCACAATGGTCTGTTGTCACAGAGCTCTGCAAAGGCACCAGAGAGAGACATAGGAAACTTTGACTTAATTTTAAAATTATTTTTAGTTTTGTTTCCTAAAGGACTTAAGCATTTAATGATTATTCTATATCTTAATGTCTATTTACATCTCTCTCTTTTCCTTTCCCCTCAATAACTTTGAACCAATTGACACAGGAGGTTTCATTTGCAGCTTGACAGACATGAAAGAAAGTAATCACAAGAAGCTGCAAGGAAATAGTTTCTGCTGTTTCATTTTCTCAGGAATATGTGTTTTTTGAAAAACTTTTCCTGGAAAAGTGGAGGTATTTTTGAATATTGACCCCCTCCCACTATTAAATGCATAGTGAATAAAATGAGTTTCTTATTTGACGACAGTTCTAAGCTAAGACAGCTTCTATTTGTGATTTATCTGTCCATATAGGACAGAGCAGAGATCCTTCAACCCTTGGCCAATTGGAAGATCAAGGTATGGAGCAAGTGTTGTCTCTAGTACCTGGTCTTAACAATTCACTCCTTTAGTCACCCATCTCTCAGGCTGATATTGAGGGGTCTCAAAGGCAAGAGACTCTGAGCTCAGGCTTAGGAATCATGGGCTTAAACTCATCAGAAAACCATCAGTTAGGTAGTCCTGTCTACTGCTCTATTGCTAATTAGTGAAATAATCAGCCTGGCTCTGCAAACTCATTGTGTAATTTAGGGACAATTTTACAGTGGTCCTCATAGCAGACTCAGGTATGCCTGTGTGGTTTCAGTCCTTAAGGCTTGTATAAATAATAGTAACCTTCACACTGCTCTAAGTTTTGTGGAGGAGCAGCTTCAGTCAAAGTCCTGTGTAAAGAACTTACAGATCCTGTCTCCTCCCTCTCTCTGTGTACACTTCACTGACAGACCAATCCTGACCTTGCAGCAGAACAGCCCAGTAGGTGAAGAACCAGCATGGGACTGAGCTGTGGATAAGTCATTAGCCGTTTTCAGCTGCAAGCTCATTAATTTCCATAGGTGCCTAAAAAATTTCCAAGATTTGGAGTTCTGTGCATCTGTGCTTTGGTTTTCCACCCACCAGACAGGAGGGAGACACACTGGTCTGTTCTCAGGAGGATGGATTTCAGCAGTGAGCTCCCACCCTGTAATGCCCAGACACTACAGACAATAGCAGTGCTGCTTAGCACTGGTAGCCATGCACATGTACCCTTGTAGATCCTCCCCTTGCACCACAGGGAAAAATAAAGCCAGGGCAGAGTAGGCTAGAGTCAATTCTTAGCTGGAGTAAGTTGAGATAGTCTCATGAACTATCATTTTACACCTGCCTGTCTCTGGAGTACATGATAAACTGTTCAAGCTGGGTGTTCTTTCAGACTTCTAGGAAAAGCAGTCAAGCAAGAATTCAGATTAAGAGAAGTGTGCACAAATGTTTTCTTAATAATAATTAATACATGATTAATAGGAACAGATTTTGAAAATAAATGATTATAAGATGTCTCTATAGCATGCCACCAGGATGATGGGGATAAATGATGCTGAGACACCTGAAAGTTGAGAGCCCATTACTAAGCATTTATAAATGGGAATGCATAAAAATATTTATCCATGTCTTTCTGAAACATGCTCTAATGTTTCTTCAAGCAATTTATCAGCTAAAAAGTAATTTTCATTAATCACTTATTAATTATTAATAAAGTGTTTGTAAGTGTCACCTTAATTTAAAGTGCTTTTGAGTCAAGGTGCACTTCCCGACTTTCCTTCTCAAAGAGGATCTTTTCTCCCAGACCAGAGTCCTTCAGACTCAAGTGACCTTGGTGCATCCTTCTTCACACAGCCCACTCTTGGCCTTCACAACTGTTAGGCTTGCAAATGGGACTAAGTCATGTTTCTGGAAACCACAATTTGTCATTTCAGAAGGAAAGTTGATCAGATCCTCTCTCCCCACTCGCAAAGCTGGATGCCCAGACCTGGGAACACAGCATTCAAATGTTTCAATTTATCATTACAGTGGAACCCTGAAGAGATCACATCTGCTAAGACCATAAATTGGACAAGATCCCACTTCAGAAGGAGCAGGCTCAGCTCGATATTCCCATTCTTGAACAAGGGACCAATTAGGCAGGCTTATTTACCTGCCATAAAATGAGTTGTTAGCCAGTAGGAGAAGTCACTTAAGGACAACAACAACAAAAAGTCTTTCTGATCTCTCTGTTAGAAATGGCCAGCTTCAAATCCTACATCTCTCTACATTCTCACTTCAGTCTGTATGTCCTCTGTTCCTCCTGTTTCTTCATTGCTCCTTTCAAGTTAGTCCCTGCCCCTCTGCATTTTCTCTTTTGTCTTATACATTTTATCTTTTTCTGTCCTTTCTGTCTCTTTCTTTCTCTTCACTCTCCTTTTACTTAATTTTTCCTCTTCCTCCTTTGTTCTCACTCTCTCATTTTTTTTTCTTTACATGCACACATCCAGATAAGATTTAATTTTGAGCTTTTCTACTGAACTAGCAATCAAAAAGGTCTTACATCTTGGAACAGAACCTGGGCTACAAAACGAGCAAATTGCTCACACCTCCTTCCCTTCATAAGATTTTACAGCGAGGATTGGATCTTCCTCTTGCCAAAAACTGGATTCAAGTCCCAAGAGACACTAAGGGGGAAATCTTCAGGCTTAAAAAGCGATATTTTCTGCCACTCCTCATAACTTTAAATCTGCTTCTTCTCTAGATGGATAATGGTGTGCAAGCATCCAGAGTGGAAGCAGAGAGAAGCAGACACACATCTGTCAGGGATGGTCTGTGCACATTTATCCTGCCTCCGTGCTGGGGGATGGATGAGATGACCTCTTGAGGTCCCTTCCAGATGTACTCGTCCATGAGTCCATGATTAATTGCCTTCATGATCTGCAGTTTATCTATCCAAAGAAATAAGCCTCAAAATCTCCTGCAAATACATATCCTGTGGGCTAGCTGAGGATACTGCCCCTCCATCCTTGGAGTGTTGCACCCTAATTTAGGATCCACAGAGGAGACATGTCCCTGCTGGTCCCTGCAGAGAGGTACATCCTTTCACACCCAGGAAAGGAATTAAAAAATAAAGCTGATTTATCTCAACAGAGAAAGGAAAGAAAATGGCTTTAAATGAGGAAGAAAATTGCTGTATTCTGCTTCCTCAGAAAACAAAGACAGGAAACAGGTACCTGAATCTTGGTGAGGACTGCTGATGCCTTATTCCAGTTTCCCAGTATTACTTCCCCACCAGTACATGCAGGATTAATCTGTGTCAGCCTTCCTGGGGCACTGAGATATGGCATGGCAGAGAGCACCACCATCCCTGCCAGAGGGGAGCTACAGCTGAGAGAACTGTTGCCCCTTATACTTTTCCAGTCAGAGGGTATTTGCTGAAGCAATGCTCATCCATGTGAGGATGATTTCCTCTAACATGTTCATCCTTGTAAGGATGGACGTGGGAAATGGCTGACATATTTTGCCAAAGTGGGCCAAATGAAGAAATGAAAATAGTGAAAAGAAAAGGAGTGATAACGAGGAAGGGGCTGGAGAGAAAGCTAACATGAGTGTCTTAGGAAAGACAGATATGAAGGCGGGAACTTGTGCCTGTCTGGAGATACAAACCTGAATACCTCTACCTGAACTACCAGATATCTCCACCTGGTTTTTCTCAGGTATTTATTTGACATTGAGATTTATTTAACCCCAAACTCATTTTTTCTCTTAAGAGTCTGTTGTGGATCAGCACAATAGAGACTGTTGTAAACACTGGCATTTGCTCAGGTATAACCTGTCCAAAGGGAATTTAAGAGGTCTTCACTATGGCAGGGAAGTTAGTAAGTAGAAGAGTGGCTCTTTTCTGGAGAAGCTGGTCATGCAACACTAATTTACTGGGAAAGTTCCTGATTAATCAACACTGTGCATAATAAAGATAATCAAGAGTAAATGTGGCATTTTTAGGTAGGTCAGATCTAGAATATGAGGAATTTATATTATCCTACCTTTCCAAGAATCATGACAAAAATAATTGAGGAAGTTGGGTTGGTATCACACTTTCTGTCCCTTCTGAATCACCAGAAATTAAACTGAATTAAAAGTCTGTAGGGATGAGATTAAACTCAGTAAATATAGATATCTGTACCTATGTATATCTCACCGAGTCACCCTTGACTCCCTTGCTAGACAAACGAGAGAATTATACATTTCCATGCACTTCAGCAATTTATTTCTTCCTAACGTATGCATCTAAAACACAGATAGGGGAATTGCATTAAAAAAAAAAAAACAAAAAAACAAAAAAACAAAAACTGTGTTTATTTCATACGTTGGCAGTAATGGGAACTTATAGCAAACAGTTCAGATAGAGATTTCTAAAGCTAGATCAGGTTTCAAATTTGTAAGTTACAAATAAAGAAAAAATATAGAATGTATTCTAGTATTCTCCCTTTCTATACAGTTTATCAGGAAAACAGTGTCATTTTTATGGTTCACTTACTTTAAGAGCAATAGAGCAGAGGTATGTTTTTAAACTGAGTATTTCCTGGTCATATGCAAAACCTCACAATTTTAGCTTTCTATTTTTAAACTTACTTTTCCTGACCAATTTTTCATTACCTTTCTTATTTCTCTCATTTTCCCTGTCTCCTTCCAACAATCTCACCACTTGTTTCTCTACTTCCTTTTAATCTTGAATACAAAGAGCAGGTTGATCCCAGCTCTGGCCCTGGAAATGTCAGGCTGAAAATGTTACTCTTGGAGTGATTTGCATGCATTACAAAGTGACAGGTGACAGGAGCACACAACCTCGGCTAATAGATGATTAATGATGTGATGTTGGCCAGCACTGTTGACTCGTTTTCCTGCTCTTCGGGAAACTTCAAAGGCAGCTGGCATTTCTGTTGCCTTGTGACAGGCTCATAGGTGAGTGTAATTGTTTAGTCCATATGTGAACGGCATAGAAGGAACTGTGGGCATGTTCATGGAGCACATTTTTCTCTCTCTCTGTGTGTGTGTGTGTGTGTGTGTGTTTGTGTGTAAATGAGGCAATTTGCAGGGCTGTATGCATGAGCTCCTGTGTGCTTCTGTGTGCATACGAGCTCCTCATATACAAATTGCCTGGTTTCTGCAAGTTGCTGAGAGCATCATTATCCAGCTACTGTATTCTGAATAAAATACCATGGCCCATTTGGGGTTACAGTCTAAAGGAATGAGGGAAACTCACTGGAATTTTAATCTGGATGGAGAAAAATCCGCCCTAAAGTAAACAGTATGTTTGGAAAGGAGCCCAGTAAATAGCAATCAGAACAGGATTAGAAATAGGTCAAGGCTGTAAAGTTGAATCTTTTTTTCACACCCATTTCTTTATATTTTTTTTCTCAGCAAAATTTGGGAGAGTTGAGGTCATTAAAGACATTAAGGCTACTTCAGATTTCAAGCCCACTCAGATTTCTAGGCATAGCCTCACTTCTGTTACATACATTATAAATCTAGAGTTCAGCTGAAGAAGTATTTGGAGTTTTCTAGAAGAATATTCTTAGGCAGGATCCTCTCAACACATATAGATGCCAATGTTTAGATTTAAAATCCTTGTACTTGGTAAAGGTGAAGGAAATCTCATTTCCTACTCCACACATGAACACTTCTACCTTCTGCCCTGGGTTTCCTATTCCCCAGCCCACTGTATTCATGAATCTCTTTCAAAGTTGCTCAGCATTAGTGGAAAAGAAAGGAAACAAACTGTAGATGAAGGTCAGGGTTTGCAGTTGTGAACAAGGATCTGCCAAATCAGCCTCTTTTTAAACAAAAACGAGTAGTTCTCTGAATCAAAACCCTGCATCAAAATGTGTGTGGTTTTTTCTTCAGATGGAAAAGTCTAAAATTTGAGTATTCTTTAAACCAACAAATTTCGCTATAGCCCAATAAAGCATGAAACTGCAAGAGCATAGAGCAAGGATGTAAAGAGAGTTTAAAACAAACAAATTTTTTCCTTCCTTCTTTCAAAAGCTGTAATTTGGAAAGTAAAATGTAGATGTCAAAAGCTGAAAATGCATGTCCAGAGACAAATGGCCAGAGGAGGCCCTGAAAGATTTGTATCTTCTGTTGATTAAAAGGGGAACGTAGAAGAGTCCCTGAGTGAGATAAATCTTCCTGCACAGAATCATGTAAAATTGGATTTGAAAGGTCTTCAAGAAATCACCTAGGTTCTGGGCAAGAAACGTGTCCTAAGCAATTGAAGGCCATGCCTGAGCTCTGAGCGAGCCACAGCATAGGATACACTCAAAAAATCAGCTGGACCCAGGACAGATTTGAGTCTGTCTGAGTGCCTGCCAGAGACCCATCTTACAGTGGTTTCTCATCTCTTTGACACCATGACAAGCTGCTCTCAACTTGAGGCAAAGGCTTCAGTGCTTCTGAAACCATCACTCTTTTGTTTTGTTTTGGTTTTTATTTTGCTTTGTTTTGCTTTGTTTTGCTTTGTTGCCCTTGCCTCACGGATGGTTCAGTTTGTAACTCAATCCAAAGACTTGCCATGTCCACGTCACACTTCCCAGCCCTAAGTAACCCTTCAATTCACAGGACATCACCCACTCCAACTCTGATGGTGTTCCCGACAGGGCAAGACACTAAGTGCCAGGATACCAGAAAGCAGAGAGAAAGGAAAGAGCTTGTAGGCTTTGATCTATTTCAGACCTGTCAGATTAAGTAGGTCTGGAGGTTTGGGTGCTGAGGCTTGTGCTTCATGCTTGCTTAAGCTGGATTGCCTTGGAGAAAGCTGAACATTCCCTTGTGGTGAAGTCTGTGTCACCCTACCTTCCATCTACAAGCAGCAGCAAAAAACATCTCAGCACTCTGGGCTTGTGAAAATACCAGTTTCTAATTTGTGACATTCGTGACATTTATTTTGCAGAATTACAGGTTGACCTGGGTTCGTGCTAAAGATGGGTGTTGTTTCTAATGCTCCTGGAAATGCAGTTCTTTGTATCTTAGTCAAAGTCTGTTGAATAACGTGTGCACATGACTTTGTGTGTCAATGTGTTCAAGGGCACTGCCACAGTGACAGAAAAATGGCAACAGCCAACCCATAGAAATTATTTATTTAACTTGTTAGTATTGCTATGGAACATAGAAATGTAGGTACTATCATGGTGCATACATACAAATAGGCTAAGAAAAAGACAAAGAGACCTAGCCATTCTGCAGAACTGTTGACATTTTATGTGATACGTAACTAGTTTCTTGTTACTTAGCACTTTGAAAAGCTGCTTTGAATACTTTTTCTTTGTTTACTGATAAGTATTAACTTCAGACACCTGTACCATGCAGTTAACTTTAAAAGCCTGAAAATTTAAAACTATGAAAATCAGTTTTTTTCTGAATGTGCTTTGTGAAGTCCAGTAATTTCCAAGAACAGTTATAAAACCAGAAGGAAATCAAGATGGAAGTTTCTGGTTCACACTTGTTTTTTTCCCTCAACACATTCAAGAATTTACCTTTATTTTATCCTATTACTTTAAGGAAAATTTGAATGGCAACACTTTAGATCACTGGCTGGTTAGCTTATTTTATTTTCCTTCCAATGCTTGCCCTGAGCACAGGAGACAGCTCGGATTCCACACAACCTTGCTGGTTGCCATTTGCCATTAAGAATGTAAATTTGCTATTAAACATAAATTGTCTTTAGGACCTTTCTGGCAACATAAAAGAGAGAATTTTAGTGGGAAGCTGGTAACTGGTGATTACTACTGACACTTGCTACAGTGCCAGAGTCACTGTTCATCCACAGATTTGTGGTGGAATGTACTAACAGCAGAAAGTCCCAGTCTTGTTCTTTAAGGCATCGAGGGTTCTGGCATGCCTCAGCGGAATCAAATTTAACTATTTATACTGTACAGAAGCTGAGTATGGAAGGAACAGTAATTTCTTTCAAAGTATTTCTAAGTCTGTTAGAATTAGAAAGTTTCTGTTGTACTCTAAGACCAAAAGGCTTCTTTTCTGAATCCTGCTGCTGTGACTTCTGCAATTTCGGGAGTGAAAGTGGCAGCACTGAGAAAGAATGAATTGCAAATGGAAACTATCACAGAAAAAGAGGTGCAACACTCTGAAGTTTATCCTGTCATCTCAGTCACAACTTCATGTCCCCTACAACCCAGCTCTAAAGAGCTGCCAAAATGCTGCTCATGCCTTCTAGACAGTGTGTGTATCTGATCAATCCATTTGATTTGTAGGTTAGGACTAAGCCTCGCAGTCAGACCCAATGATCTCATTGCTGCCAGCATGAATGCAAAATACTTTGAGTGAAAACAAGGGGATTGATCTAAAAGGACACAGGTAATTCAGAGCAGAAGTTGGGCTTTTGTGTATTAATTAAAAAGTTTGCTGTAACCTATGGGACACATCAACTCTCTTGCAAAGGTTGTCATCTCTGTGCAGCCAGCCATTTGTTTTGTTTGCTTCTGAGAGAAACTTGATTTTTGTGATGGGTTGTGCCTTTTGCTACTATATCCTCTGGGAGAGAGGTCTGGTCAGATGATTAACATTATCTTCTCTCTTAAACATTACATTATGAAAATTGGGCAGGTTTTTTTTTTAAATAGCAACTGACTAATTAGCCCCACGTCTCATCTCAGCTGTCAAAAATCTCTATTCATTGACAGTTTACTTTAAGTGGTTCAATTAGCATAACAAATGACTCACCAAAAGTTCTGTAGGCATCCTATTGATTAATGTCATTTATCTTGCAAACCAGCAGTAGATGCGTGAGTTGCTCCTAACAATTATTATATACATTTATACATGTATATAATAAGTGCCTCTCAGAGAAGCAATGCAATTTAGGAGTTATTTGCAGATATTTAATAGCAATGAAGGGCTTTCATCAGCAGCAATAAGATGGATGATTTCCCAGTTAAGAAGCAGGTAGAAGACAGGGCTGTGTTTCCCTGCACATCATACTGCATGCATCCAAGTGATGCAAAGAACAGAAATTTCTGTGAGCATGTGTTCAGACTGAGGAGGATAGAGACTGATCAGGAGCCACAGTCTATATTTTTGACATTTTCCTACTGTTTGCTCAAGCTTTTCAGTACATTGGTATATATTCTATTAATAGTACATTATATAGTTTTTTGTTCATGCTTTTTGTGTTCATGTTTCATGTTTGGGTAATGTGCAGAAAGAAAAGAACTGGGTTCTTCTGTTTCAGTTTCAAAGGCTTGCCTTGGAATTTTTGCTCCTAAAACTCTTACGTGATTTTTGAAGGCCCAGTGTCCTCAGCCCCCATGGCCAGAATTGGTAGCAAATCAAGGTGCACAGTACAACAACAGGGCAGCTAATTTTCAGTTTTAACAGGACTCTTAACTAGTAACAGTACAGAAGTACTAAGCAGGTGGGGAAGAGGAAAGGTTTTCCCCCTCAGTTCTTCCATTCACCTTTGGCACTCACTTTGGCCTTACTTAATCCCCTCTCTCTATTTTTTCCATCCACTTTGATTTTATCCATGCTGCTCATGAGGTCTATGCAATCCTTGCCACCAGGAAAGTCCCTCACTGAATGTTCATGCAGTGCCTCACCCTACAAAAGGTCAGAGCCTCAGAAACCCCCATGATATAAAAATGCAACATTTCACCACAGAGCAAATTTGAGGTATTCACCACTGGGGGGAAAATGGTCTCCCATCAGTTAGAGACTTTGATCAAATGACAACGTTCTGAAATTTCTTCAGAAAGTTGTTTTCTGCCAATGAAATCATAGATGGCCGTATAGTACACTGAAAGGTATTAGTATGGATACTTCTGTAATCATAGTGAAAAAATATGTGTGTGTTTCAGTTGTTTCAAAGTACTTCTCCCAGAGGAAGAAGCTTTTATGACTGAACTCTTTACTAAGGGCTCTTACCCCAGTCTCAAGAGGGACAGTGCAAGCTTTAAAGAAAGTAGTGAGAGCAAGTGCTCTCACTACTGAAGCCACTAGGAGTATATTTTATAAAGCAATATTAAAGAAATACTGAAAGCAGAATAATTTAATCAGATTCATGAAATCAAATACCCCCAAGGCAGCGATGAAGATGCAGCTCAACAGGTACTGGCATTTCATTCCATAAGAAGAGGAAAATTCATCAGCTCCTTTTTTTTTTTTTTTTTTAATTTTTTTTCCTCTTTTTATAGAAAGAAAACTTGACACTAAATAAAACTAAAGCCAAATAACTTTAGGACTTGAGGATTAGTGCAAAGGCACCTTGGGCCTATATTCAGTTACACTCTGTCTCTTCTTGTTTGGGAGCTGGAAACTAGTCATTGCTAGGGAGTTGGAGGGAATGCTGTCAAGTGTTTCTTTAAATGGCATTTTTTTTCCTGATCACACGATCGGTAACTGGAAAAATGTTTCATCTTTTCTTTCTTTACTTGTGTTATGTTGCCATGACTGCATTCTCTTTTGGTAAAGGGCAGCAGAGCAGATCTTTATCCCAACCTGGGGTTTCCTCATGCTGCAGAAAAACGTTAACAATAATTTAGGAAAATTATATTGAAAAATTAGCACTGGAAAAACCTTTTGAAACTTGAAATTTAATGTTCCCATGTGTCCTAATTTTCAAAAATCTCCTGCACGTAAAGAGATTATAGATTTTGTTCTTTTATGATGTTACTCATACACTCAGTTGATGGCTGATGGCTTTCTTAGAGTTGTTGCAGGAGCAGTGTTTCTGTAATTATGTAAGTGTAGGCTATGAAAGGAGGACTAAACTGACTTTGATAGCAACTTGTAATATTAACTAGGAGATCTTGGGGGAGAAAAAGTACAAATCCTCAGCATCTGCTGTGCTCTCACAGAAATACTGAGCACCAGCTCAGAGTGTACATATCCTTCTAACATCTCTGGAGAAGTCAGACCATTCTCATTTGTCAGGTACGTAACTGAGGGATAAATTCAGCTCACTTAAACCAAACCAGCAAAATTCAGACATCAGGTTTGCTCCAGGCATCTCCACTTTCTGTGTCATCAACGGGGAGTCAGGTGCCCCATGCACTGAATCATTCTGTGCTGCAAGAGGAGTCATCCACTGGCTTACAAGTGTGCCTGTGTCTCCCTACTGATGACTAAGAGAGCTATGAATAGTAACCTAGACGGAGTACCTTCCCTTTTACTAGCACTACAATTAGCTGAGAAGATTCGCATCCAGCTGCCTTCTCCAAAGTAACAGGAGAAAGTTGGTAGTAGAGAAAATGATGCCTTCAGTTCAGCAGGCAGATGTGCTGTACAGAGGATCACCCTTCCCTTTTGTATGGGCATCAAATTGACTCTGCAGTGAGGGGATGGAGTTGAAACACCAAATCTGTGTGCCTGAGGTCTGGATGAATGCAGTTCACAAGGACTAAGGTAACCTGGAGCAGCTGAGCAAGTACAAAGGGATGAAACATTTAGGCAGTGCACGATTCTGACAAGTGGCAACAATATCCCTGAGACAGATTTTTGAAGAGTATGGAGAGAGAAGCATTCTGTTTACAATGCATATTTAGCAGCTAAAATATAGCAGCAGCACTGTCCTCTCCTGCCTCATGGCTTCTTTCTCCAACAAGGCCATCATAAATTCTGCCTTGAGCAAAGCAGAACTGATTGGACTCAATTTATTCTTCTTTAAAATACACACACAAACACATTCACTAGGGAAGGATATAGAAGTTCCAGGAAAGAGCCGTAACTCAATTGCCATTATAGAACAGAAAGATAATTAAGTAAATGTTGGCAGGGGATAGCATTGAATAACTTTAGCAGAATGAGTTCTTCCTTGCTTTGCCCTTTGCAGAAAGTATACTGCATTCTCCAGAGACCCCACCCTAAATTGCTTTGGATAGCTTCCTTTTCCCTGAAGGAAATCAGAGAGAACAGGGCTGGAAGGGAGCTCCAAAGGTCGGTTTCCCTTAGTGCAAAGCAGGATCATCTCAAGCTAAGCTGGTAAAGATGAATGTTTTCTCTGCTGAGGGGCAGGAGGTCAGCCTGTATCCTATATAGGTATGCTGTTAACCCTTCCCATATTTCTACCTGGAACTTAGGAGGACCCAGGTAACATCTAAATCACTTTGGTCTACAGTCTGGAGCAAAGAGAAGCCTTTTAGAGAAAAATTAATAATAAGTGAGACACAAGTAGACACCCTGAAGTGTAACTGGGTTCTGTTTGTGCTTGAGTATCAAGAGTATAAGGGATCCAGGAGCTGCAGTTACTAATTAGTTCCAAGGGCAGATAAATAGCAGCTCTGCTTTTTATTCATCCCATGTGGTGATCCACTGGGTTTGTAGACATTGGCACATTTTCTGTCTGAAATTTATCATGAGTTTATAGCCAGACAATAAGTTAACAGAAAAAGAAAAACAAAAGACCCATCATGGTAAATCTTACAAGATTTTACTTTTAAATCTAGAATACGAGAAAGAACACATGTGATGAGAAAAGAAAGAAAATAGAACAGTAAAATGCTAAATTAGCATGTCTAAGTTCATTCTTGTAGAGGCAGGTAGGTTTCAAGTCAGTGAGCTTCTCTTTAATGTCGGTAGGGTTTGGACAATGCATTTCTTCTTTTTGACTTCATCAAAAGAAAGAATCATGTGCAAAATGCTATGTGCATAATACATATGCAGCCACCTCTAAAATCTAATTATTTTAAATCAAAATCTTTGAAATATTTTGTCTTACTGTCTATCATGGAAGGTTATTCAAGCTTCTTGGTAATGAATCTTTGTCTAAAACATATTTGGCAATCTTTGCATAATCATGTCACTATATGTCATAGACTACACCTTCAAGAATCACCACATGATGTGTGAAATGAAGCAAAAATAGCAGCTATCCTTAGAATGACTTTGGTAAAACAGTGCTAATTTCTCAACCTTCAGAACGATCAATGTAATCTCAAAGTTTCAAACACATCAACAAAAATATCTTTGAGGGGGAAACAGAGATGTGTAAGTGGGCTGTTTTCATTTAATACGAAAGTTAGTACAGAGAAATTTTGGGCTGTCACCAAAACTCAAACGCATGGTAAACTTGGAATGTGAAGAAATATTTCATGATTGCACAATCACAGGCATTTCCAGCCTTACATGACATCTTTAGAACTGCATTTTGTATTTTAGGGTCTGTTATAACAGCACCTGTTTAAAAAAATGATACTTTCAACAATGCTGTCCTGTGCTTGCATGAGAAAGAGAAGACGATCAACAAGAAAAATGCATCTGAATCAGAAAATATAAAAGCAGAAATGTTTATCCAGGACACTGGGTAAAACACAGACACAGCAAGAAGATTGTGTATTTAGCATATGATTAATTTAATCTCTGTCAATTGGAATTTTAACAGTGTACTATGTAGTTTAAGCTAATCATTCCAACTCCTTCCGTGATCAAATAAAGAGATGCACATATATCCAAAGAGAGATTTCTTTTGTCATAGTTTTGTAATATACAAGACAAACTTTATTCTGTGATGATCCTTTTTCTCCATTGTCTATAGAAAGGTTTAGATGACCAGATTAACCTTAGCACCTTACTTCCAGACATCTAAAGTTTGTGTGTGTTGAATGTAATCCAGTAAGAGCTCTCATTTTAGCCTGAAAAGGGCAAGATAACAATGGTTGAAAAACAGATGAAAAACCATATATGTTTTGTTTAAATATAATATTGGAGAGGAGAGATGACCTTAATATAATTTATGATTTATATTTTAGTGCTACGAGGAAGCTTAAGCTGCCTAAAGACTCCACAATGTAAGCAGAGATGACGGATAGCAAAGGATGGAAAGTTACAGGAACTCTGGTACTGAGATTAAGTGACGACATGAAGGTCACAATAGATGAACACTTTTTTTTCCCTGTGTATTGTGAAGGGACAGATAGAGACAGTCCAACAATGGGCAGCTGAAGAGGAAAAGGAGAGTGTTGCACATGCATTTCCCTAAGGTTTTGAATTTAACCACAGTTTTCATTAGGCAAGACACCTGAATTAGTTGTATCTTGCTCCTTCTGCAGATATCTTACAAAATAAGGGCACTTCTTGAGAATAAATCAAACTACCAAGAGACTGATTTGCAACCTGAGTGAAACCTAATACTGACCCCAATTAGAAATATAGAGTCAAGTTTGATGAGAATAAATTCTCTATGAAAATTAGATTAATTGATAAACAAATGATCCAATAGGAATCTCTATAATTTGTTAATCATCCTATGGGTTAACAGGGTTTGGGCACAAATCAGAGCTTTGCAACTGATTTCAGAAGAGCCTGGATTTGACTAATATTGGAGAGTCCCAGAGGAGGTGTTCTGGAGTTTACAGATAGGTTGCCACAGGACAGGCATCCAAAGGATGAATAGGACATCTACAGGTGGTCTAGGTTTAAAATAATCCTCTAGGACAATCTAGCAGATGACATCTGTATCTGAGGCTCATCTGTCATAATTTCTTAGTAAAGAAGAAATGAGGGACAAGATGTGCCCAAAATACATAAGATGGATCAGCCAAATTGTTTCTAAATCGTACCTTAGTCAGAAATCTCCACAGGGGGCCAGCAGCCAGCTGCGCTGCACTATAGACTAAATGTTACTGTTTTGGAAAAGAGTCAGTGGCAAGTGATTTGCATTAAACAATTTTTTTCTTTTGTTGTTCTTGTTGTTGTTTTTCTTGCTATTTTTGGCTAACACAGAAATGCATCAGCATGTGAAATTTACAGAGCAAGTGCCCAGTTGTTCATTTCCAGTACAATTTTTGTCTCCATGCTTAGAGATTTTGCTCCCAAAAGGCAGGGAGGAGGGGCAGAGTAGCAGGGTAGAAGTGGTGATAAGGAATCTAAAAACTCAAATCAAACAGAGAGACAATCCAGAACCACAAATGGTTTCCATTTTCCAACATTTTCTTTCCAATTCAAGAATATGCAGAAATATGTGAATTAAGAATGCCTGTGGTTCTCTTGATTTAGAAAGGAGGAGATGGAACAAAACCTATGTTGAAAGCCACTGAACTCATGAATATGAACAAGGGGCTGGAAGAAAATGAAACCCAGGGATTCATGGATCTGGTCAAGGTCTGGAGATGCTCTCAGCACATGTCTATCTTGCAGCAGGGTCTGGAAATTTTCCTGGTGTCTAGCCTGCTTTTGGTACTGCTGCTTTCCAGCACATGTTTGTCCTGGAGGATGGTTTTCACTGATATGGTGTGATGAAATTCCTATCTAAACACTTGCAGGTGTATGTAGGGATGGATCTGGCCAGAAACCTGGTGGCTTGCCCAGAGAAAAAAATTGCTGAGGGGCAGCAAAATGGCTCTGCTCCTCAGCCTGGCTGCTCTCCTAGGCGTGATTTGGTTGTGCTGGAAAAATGTTACACTAATTCTGCATCCATCACTCTTTCAGGACTGCAAAGGTAAAGAGGAAGATCAGTTTTTTCGAGGATTTGCCCCCAGTTCCGTTCCTTCCCTCCTGTGATAGAAGCAGCCTTGCCAAACCCAGCCTCTAATCCTTGGACTGGAAAACATTTGGATGCTTCCAAGTGTTGTCTCTACAGATGTTTTTCCCACACCTAGACACACATGGATTTATGTGTAAGTGCAATCACAAAACCATGTGGAATGGTTGCTATAAGAATAATTGTACAGGTAGTTACCTACATTAACATGCATCACAGTTATGGATGCATATGAATGTATTAGAAAGACAAACGCATACAACAAGATTAAAAAACATTAAAGCCAGAAAAGGCCACAAGAACTGTCCAAGAGTTTTTTTGCCTTGCATTAGCCAGCCATTATTATCTAAATCAACCTCTGCTAGGCTGCACGAGATGCTGAAATCATACAGTAGGATGAGAAAAGAAACAAGTCATGAAATATTTAATATCTTCTAGTGGCACTGATGCAGTCTTTAAGCACAGTGCATTAACATTGTTCACTATGCCTCCTAACTCAAGTGGCTACAACTAGACCGTGGGAGAAAAAGGGTGAACAATTTTTACAGTCCTTTTGGGCTGAAAAAGCCCCAGCTGAACCAAGGTTTGGCACTCTCCTTGAAGAAATGTGTGGATTGATCAGTGAATTCAGAGAAGAGTGAGTTAGAGGCTGAGAAAACATTGTGCACAAGAAACAATTGAAAGAATTGTTCCTGCTTAGAGTGCAGAAGTGAAGAATGAATAAAGGTATGAAAATAGTCTTAAGGCATATCACTGAGAAAAACTTTAGCTCAGTTATGAGGATCAGTTAAGGCATCAGATGATTTTGGCCAGGAAAGATTACATGTCTTAGTGTAAGATAGCTTGTATCTTCCTGAGGTGTTGCTTTCTTTCTGCTGTTTGTGGAACAAGCTTAGTCAACACTGTTCATTTTTGTGTGTGATGATGAGAATCACACTTTCCAGGCTTGGCAGCATTGTCTGAAATACAGATGTTCAATGAATCAGCGCCATCACTGTCGGGCTACTTTGTTTTTGGTACCTTTCTCCTGAGTATGTGTCACTTGCCACAGTTAGATGTTCTGCTAGTCCATGAATATCTAGTTTGACTCAACAGGATTGTACACTTGTTCTTGTACAAAAAAACCTACCAGAATACCACTAGATTTATTTTGGACTGGTGTGTTCATCATGGACATGGATCTGTATTCTATTTGTGATCATTTGCACCACAGATAGGGTATAAGAATGGAACGTATACCCAAGAACCCAGACCTACATTTTAAATACCTTGAAAATGACAAGGATTCCTGCACTCTTTTACCAAACTCATGAAAAGCTTGACTTCTTGAATAAAATTATGGTCATCCAGTTTGACATTTATTTCCTACCTTTTAAAATGTTCCTACAATCATCCATAAGTTTTGACGCCTTACAGAGGAAATGTTGTTGGAAGAATTTGGCTGCCTTTTACATTGGTTTGTTTGGGTTTGTTTCTTTTTTTTTTTTTTTTTTTTTTTTTTTTTTTTTTTCTCTAAAATTTCTAAACTCCAACCTTTCCTCAATTTTTGTTTTGTTGCTTCTTTTTTCCTTGCTGTAGGAGAAACACATTTACAAGTAATTAATACTGATTAAAGCTCTAGCAATGTGCAGGCCTCCATGTCCTGTCTGAAACACCCTGCTTGTGCACATGAAAAGGATGCATATACAGTGATTACCAGATCTGCTCTTCAAGCAGACCTTATCTTTCTGGGGCTATTGGTCCTGGGTCAGGGTAGTTTGTTTGTAACTCCACTTAAAGAAGAAGCAGAAGAGTATGGAATTCACTGCAGCAGAAGAATCAACTTAAAATTTAAACACCTCAGTCTCAACTGACTAAAGACTTTTCCCCCCTGAGCACTCTCTTTACCATCCAGCCACATCTCCAAGGTGTGTACCTCAAAGGCTGGCAGGAGCTCCCAGACACTCAGAGCAGATTTGGTAAATGAGATCCAGTGCTCAGACTGCAGGTGAACTAATTCAGTGCCATTAGCTGCAGCCAGGACTCCATCTCCTCATTAGGAAGAGATAAATTATGCAAACTGTACTCTCAGTACAAGCAGCAAGGGCCGGTAAAGCCACAGAAGAGGGAGACGGAAGGAGAAATGGCCTGCAAAGCAGGGCAGAGCGAATGCAACACTGCCCTGGAAATGCTGGGAGGAAACTCTCACCTTGGGTCAGCCCCTGGATGGAAGCAAAAGGCTTCACCTTCTTTGACCTCCTGGCAGCTGCAGTGACTGTCAATTTGGAGCAAGGGCTCTCCCCTTCTGTGCTTGCCTGTGCTCCAAAGATCCCTTGCTCCTTACTTCTATGTACCTTAGTCTTTCATATGAAATTGATTTACGTAAAACTCCAGAGCCCAAGAAGGAAAATATTTATGCTTATACCCCAAGCAGACCCTCCACAAGGGATTCTCTTCCCTGACAACACTTTGCAAAACCTGAATTTTTTTTCTGATGGCTGTCGCCTTGAAGCATGGCATCAATGAAAGTTCTTCGCTGGTACTGTGCTTATTTTATTTCCAAAAAAACCATCCACAGCAGGGATGTGACTGTGTGAAATGTCCTACAACCACCTGAGCAAGATAAAATATCCCAGGTATAGGCAGGAAAAAATAGTTGACATTAGCTTAGATACCAGACCCCTCTCAATCCTGATCCCTGCAGGACTGTCAACATGTTGACCAACCATTCTGGCACCCTTCTGTGTGAGGGAAATCCTGCCAGGAGTTGGTCTGGACTCACATTAATTTTCTCCTGGCCAACAAAGACTGACCAGATTGCAAAGACTGTGAACTCGTGACCTTGACTTGTTTCCCCTCCAACAGCTTCCTGGAATGTTTGGTTTCTCAGCCTCCTCCTTCTCTTAGCCCAGGAGCCATCACGGGGCAGAGACAGTCTCGGGTTCCCTGTGGTCAGGATGATCCCCAGAGTCCTTTTTTCCCAGCTCAATGATCAAAGAAAGAGTCGGACGTTTTCGGCTCTGGTGCACAAAGTTGTTTATTGTCTCTTGTCTAAAACATTCTTTTTCGGACCCGCAGAGTTTTGTCTAGCAGGTCTGTCAAGGGTACACTGCCTGCCCCCAGGCTGGTGTCCACATTTTATACTATGAACTAAGTGTATTTTATTTACCATTATTTTCCAATACCTATCACCTATGTTAGACTGTCTACTTCTATTCTAAAGCAATTCAAATGTGCCAGCATCACCCAGAAGATGGAGGCTAGGAAGAAGAAGGACAGGAAAACGCCCAGATCCCTCCATCTTGCCTCCTAGACCCCTATAGTTAAAATCCTCAAAATTCCACTTTTCACCCTGTGATAAATTCATTATTATTCTACTTAAACTTCTGTGACTTGTAATTCTTCATGCAAGGTTGGTAATTTACTCCGTGGGTTAGGATCAAAATCCCAAGTGTCTCTGGCTTCCTGCCAGGGGCTTGAGCCATCCAGGGCACCCAGAGGGATGTCTTGGGTTCCAACAAGACAGCCCTGACCCAGCTGTGAACCAGGAGGAGCAGAGGATGCTGGAGAAGCTGGAGTCCATCCCTCACCCCCTCAGCACAGGTAGGACTGGGCTGCAAGGATGGCATAACAAAGACAGACTACATTTAGCTGGATACTTTCCCTCAATCACTGCATTAGCTTTTCCTGATCCTATAGTTAAAAACAGCTATTTATTCTGTCACTACACGCTGGCAAAGATATATTGCACCAAGTCAGCGCCTACAATTATTATAGTACAGAAAACCTTTGCTGTAGCACGTTTAGTGCTGCTATTTATCAGGCACAGCTATTACTTCCTGGCTCCCAACAAGGCTATACAATTCTGGCACCCAGAAAGACAGCAGGTGCTCTGAATTAAACCAGGGCCCAAAGACATTCCCTTCACCTTCCTCTGGCTTCCCTTAATAGCCTAGCAAGTATTGGGGGCTATCAGGAAGGAAAAGGGTGGCAAGAAAGCACTTTGCTTATCTGATACTATGTCTTAGTGTCACAAAATACCATGTGTAGTGTGGAAAACATTGCTGTTTCATGAGGGAGGTGACAGGATCTCTAGAAATCAAAGTAAATTAGGATCCAAGTAGGTTATACAGTTCTTCAAGGTGCCAGAACCACAGTATTAATTATAGAGGATATTTTTGTGAAATGCTTATCCAACACTAACTGATAACCAAAAATATTGCACATCATGGCCCACCTGCATATCCAGCCATCAGAAAGCATACTGATACCACTGCTACTGGTACCTCTACTGCTCCATTCATACACAGTCTCAGAGCTCTGGGTACATTTTTTATATCTTTGCTATATCATCAAAACTGTGTTCTATTATTACCAGCAAAACTATCTTGCCAATGGTCTGCACTTAAGATTAATTTGAATTCATGTCTTCCAACAGTATGATATTTAAAAAGATGTTTCTTATAGAATCCTCTCCAATTTTCTAACTTGTTGTTAGCAAACTGAAAATTTGATTCACAAAGTACATAGATTTATTGCAATGATTAAAAAAAATAGACAAGGAAATGCTAGAGAGTAACTGACTGATCAGCAAAAAAGGAATTTTTTTGGATAACTTCCTGAAAGCCTGCTAATCCAGAGTCCTCTCTCTGCCACTGTCACTAATTTTCAAAAGAAATTCAAGCCTGATTCTAAGAGACTTCCCTGATGATTTCTCTCGGAAGAAAAAAAAAAAGAAGAAAAAAAGCTTTTTTTTTAAAAAAAAAAAAAAAACCCAAGACTTTTCAGTAGAAAAGCATTGTCTAAATTGCTTAGATCAGTCCTCTCCAAGACGTTTCCAGCCCAGAGTTGCCAGCAGCTACATGGAGTGGTGTGGGTGTGTCTCGGCGGAGCTGCACAACACCGTTGCTGGCGATCGCGCACGTTCACAGCGCCAAAAGGCTCGTGGTGCCTGTCAACTCCAAATGTAGGGGCAGAACCAAAGCTGCAGAACTTCTAACTTCTATAAGAAGGCCCAAAGGCAGAGAGGCCTATATAGGAATAGCTGGATAGTTATCAACACTCAGCCAAGTATGGGAGAGTGAGTAATAATGCAGAATATTTTGGGTCACTGCAGTCAAGGATATTTTCCTTAAGAGGTTTTGGGGTGCTTTGTGATACACAGATTTAGCTTTATTCCCACCAGCTCCCAGCCAAAGGCATCTTTTTGAATCTGCTTTTGAAAGTCTTAAGCTTCCAGGCATTCTGTTGGCAGGAAGCACGTTGTCATCATATTATGGAGCTGCTACTGACCACAGCTGCCTGACTTCTTTGCATTTAAACATGGGTAGAGGTGGTTCATGGGATTTGGTGTGACTTATTTGTTTGGGTTTAATGTTCCAAGAAAGCAGGCTCATTTTTTTAGAAGGAATAAGCACAATAATCAGATTGTGAGAGAGAGGATCAAAGAGAAAAGGAAATTAAAATATTCTCAATAATAATAGTAATATTAATCACTAATGCGAAAGGAACATTTTGCTTCTGGCCATTGTTGGTGATGTACAGGACATCCACACTGAGTGGATCTATTGACCTGATATTCCTGCTTACTGTGCAAGTGGTACTAATGTTAGCAGGACTATATTTAAGAGACAGCAGCTCTTAAGAGGCATCTGCTGATGGAGCTGCAGACACCACCAAAGATTCATGCTACTAACTAGGAGAGCGACTCAGACAGTGGAAATAATTTGCTTAAAAGCATGTTGATTTGAACATCACTAATCTCAGCATTGATCTTTGCCAGCATTAACTTTGCTGTTAATGCAAATAACTGAACATAAGGATGCCATTAATTGTATTGATATAATGGAAGGCATTGCCCTTGACTTCAAGGCCCCCCTCTTTGATTTAGTGCTTGCCAACAACTCAACATTTTTGTCTCCTCTCCCCTTTTCTGCTTGTCCAAAATGATGTTTCATTCCTTTTTATGTCCCTGTTACGCTTGGAACATCCTGTCTCCACGTTCCACTCCTTCAAATGCTCCTTTCTTCCCGAAGGTCCTGCATTCACCTTCCCTCTTTTCCCCAAGTGTAGCCTCACAACTATAACAGGAAGAAAGCAAGAGTGCACATATATCCAGAACACAAGGGCAGCAACACACATGAAGAATTCAGGTTGTACTGCCAGCATGGCAAATTCCCTCTGTGATTTCCTGGACCAAGAGGATTGTGAGTGCCAGGAGTAAAGGCTTAATGAGAAAAAGGCAAGAAATGTGACTTATCCATAGGGCTTTAGTGAGGATGTTAAATCAAAACAGTGCATTTTTCAACTGCCTGTTTTACAAACTGGATACTGATAAAATGTGAAGGCACTGGAAGTGTTAAAAAAAAAAAAGGCTTGAAACTTTTTTTCAGAAAAGCACTTAAGGATGTTTTATATATAGCTTCTACAAAGGAAAGTCAGGAAAATTTCTTGTCCTTTATTATTACCTATGAGAAGAAAAAATAGCTGATGGCAGAGGGTATTTTAATTTAGGATGTGAAGAGATCACAGAATATCACATTAGATAAATAAGTCTAAAATTACAGCATGGTTTGTTTTGATTGAGTCAACTCTCTGAGTTTTAAAATCTTTAAATCAACTTTAATTTACTACAAGACATGTTCATGATATGAAGAAAAAAAATAATTATACATTGGGGAGAAAATGCTTGTTTTCCCAACAGAAATGTTAATTTAGATCAGAAACTTAACAAATACATATGAGAATCACTTTCTCTGACCCAAAGACTCAGCAGTGCCAAAAGGGAAGACACAGGAAGAGAAATACTATTGCAGATCTATCATGGGCAACCACAGTTTTCATTGAAGAATAGAAGAAGCATCAATTAACTTTGCATTTTTCTCAGCCATTATTAATTGTTTGATTTCCCGAGGGCACTATAGTGGTAGAAACTGGTATTGAGTCGATCTGAAGAAGTAAGGGTATGGGGAAGATGTCATATGTGTAAGTGGCTTCCTGCATCAGGAGGCCTTCAGGCTGTCTTTTTTAACCAATCACCACAGCTTCGTTTAAAACAGGGTTGCTGACTGTTTGAAATGCTGTCATCTTTGAGATAATCAGAGGCATAGCCTCTGGAAAGTAGCACATTGTGGGACTGTAAAAGGAAGCCCCTGCAGGGGAAAGTAGGAATAGTGTATGTAGCAGCATTAAATTGGCAACTATTTGTCAAAAACATCCTTTGCCACCTCATTTCTCCAGCAAAAATATTCCACTGCAAAGAAAACCAAAAAACCCACAAAAAACAACAACCCACACTCATCCTCCAGTTCCTCAATTAACATCTGAATTGTAATCAACAACTTAGTAGTCAAGGAACCTTTGAAGAGATGAGAAATCAAATGCTGTTTTTCAAATTGAACATGAAAACACGGTGATGATAGTGGGATTGTTTTGGAAATACATGGCCAATAGAAACCTCGGAGGGACTTGCTCTATTCCAAATCCAAATCCTTTTTGGTCCCTTAATCCATAAAGCTTACTAGAGAAGTATGCTAGTGCTAAATAGTTGTGTTTAAGATTTGCAGCTGGATTTTCATGAACAGTTGTCTGTCATCATACATCTGTAAATTCATCTTCAAAAATTGCTTTGTGCTTGCAAAGGGTTTTTCTTCAAAAATCAGATGCAAAAATGTTAATTTTGGATAACATTTCTGTAAATGGGACATATTTATTAGCTCTCACAAATTGGAAAACTAAAGGACAGAGGGTTAATTGAGACTAGTTTAAAAAAAAAATCTAAATTATTTTAATCAAAAGAGCGCATAAAAATGCAGGCATGAACCAAAGCCCGCTTATAATCACAACCATAAAGAAAACAAAGAAATGTGAATTGCTGTCTCAAGTGTCTTTCACCCTAATTATAAGACAATAATAGTGTGGACAGGTGGATTATCAGAAAAAAATACCATGAATAAAGGTTGCTTTGTCCTTTCCCTTTCTTTTGACTGTGTGGTATCCATATGGGTCTTAATGTCTCCTGATTTAGTGAAAGGAACAGGAATTTCCTGGTAAACTGAGGAAATGGGTCAGTGCCCTCAATTTAGCCTTGATTTACATCCATGTGGCTCATGCCACAGGCCCCATTTACTCTAAATTGTCATTCTGTGGTGTAGGCTGTGAGGAATATATTCTGGAATGCTCCTGCCCAGTAAAGCAGCAGGATATTTGTAGCATCTGCCTTTCCATTATCACATGGAATTTAGCAGGATCTGTCTGTCCTTTAAACTAAGAAGCAAGCCAAGACACTCAGAAGGGCCCAATTTTGCGCTGCTTCACTCCACCTCCTCTTCAGCTCACTTCATGCTGCTTTAGCTCCACTTCAATATCCATGACCTGGGGACCCCAAACACGCCACAGATCAGTCAAATTTCAGTGGTTGCACAGCTCCTGAGGAGGAGGAACAGATGGACAGGAACACAAAGAGGCTGATTGCATAAATTCTGTTTCTTAAGAAACTAGACTAAAATTAGGTGGTTTAAAATCCAGATCGAGGGTTAATTTTGTTTGGAAGTAGGTGCCTGAATACTGACATATATGGCTGGGACAGTAGCTGTTTCTGTTGGTGTTGTCAAACCTATGTTCTGGTATAGCAGATCCAGTCTTGGTATAGTATTAGAGGCAGTTATGTCGTGAGAGATGCTTTATGGCCATTTCCACTTCAGCCACACAACCTGCTAACAGTAACTTCTGGTTTCAGTCAATTACTTTATAATTATGTTTTAAAATGTCACGTCTGATTTGAGCCAAACACTTGGCTTTTAGCCTCCCCAAGAAAAAATGAAGACAGTGATATGAAATTGCAACATTAAAAGCAGAACCTGTGCCATCTATAGATGTATTCACAATCCAGGGCTATATTTCTATGCATAACATGGGGCATGGTTCCACAACAGATATCCCTTTACTGGAGAGTCCTCATAAATGCCTCAAATTAAATGCTTGAGAAACTATCTATTGGCAAAATAAGCACCAAAACAAGCAAAAAACCCCAAACTTAGAAATCCACACTGCTAAACCCCCCCAGTCTTAAGTAGGAATGTCCCCAGAAATGGAGTTAGTTTAAAGTTCATCCAAACAAGAATTTTTGTTTGTAGAGATGAGAAGGGCAATAACCCCTTGCAGAATTGTGGTGAGGACAGGAGATGCTAATCCAGAAGATTAGTTATATTTGGTGGTTATGAATATAACCTCTTTCTGAAAGTCCAGAAAATTTTCTCTTCTGACACACATTCCAGCTCTCAAAATTCCAGAGACACTCCTTATTGATTTTTTTTCTCACATATCCAGATAAACTGTTTTGCTATGAGATGAATTTGCACAGAATTATGGAGAGGGTGAGTTTCTCTAGCACTATACTGGAATATGCACATCATGCTACAGGCTCACAGTCTGCTGCAAATCCCAGTACAGCTGCCACCTTACAGGGCTCCCACAAATCTTCCTCCCATCAATTCCCCCAGCATCCCCCACTACATGTCCTGATATGAATCATCTTTCACAGCAGGAAAAGAAGCTGAAATTCACTGGCATTACCTAGATGTGCTGCTTTAAGGACTGGCGTTGTACCTCTGAAAGTACCTATCCTTTCACAAGGCCAAAGCTCCCCTTGCTGGGTAATCTATTAGAACTGCCATTAACTGTGCATTCATGGCACTCACATGCAGCCCAAATCTCCACTTTGGCTTTGAAAAAATCTGCCCCCAGTGTTATTCCAACGTGGTTGTTTGTCTCCTTGTGAACTTATAATGATAATAATGATAGTAATAATGATTGACACTTATACAGTACCTTTCATCCACAAGGATCCCAAAGTGCTTTGCAAACTGATTTGCAAACAACTGCACACCCATATTAAACACTCCATCCCTATGTTAATGCAATGTTAATGTTGCAAATGTGAAGTGGTAAAAAATGAGAAGTGCAAAAATTGCAGCTTCAGGAGCAACATCCATACAGGATGTACCTTGCCTATGAGGATCTATCATTTACATCACCTGGAAATGCTGCATAGCAAATAATGCTTCCCAAACTGAAGGAAAGGTGATCAAAACCTTGTGCATCTGGCCATGAAGGTAATTGGGTGGAAATTTTGCTCAGTCCCCTTCCTCAGGTGCTGATATGGAAAGCTGAGTTCTCTAATTTTCTATTTTTATTTGCTGCAATTGAGAGGGCAACATTAGATGTAGATGCCCAACAGTTAGAAGTAATGTGGCTAATGATGCTGCAATTGGAAAAGGGAGGGAATGGAAAGAATCCTGCTGACTTCAGTGAATGCTGGATCAAACATTTGTTGAAATATCTGAACAGTAGCAAAATTCCACTCTCCTACTTTTTTTTGTACTTATTATTGTTATTGTGGATTTCTTTGTGTTTTTGTGAAGGGGAAAAACATTCTTTTCTCTTTTGTACCTTTTTTCTTTGAAACTGTGAGTAATGTCTTTTGGAATCAGATCTCATATGACAAGTTCCAGCTGCAAGGGGTTTTGCATCAATTTGGGCTGTGTTCCTCTGTTGATAGAACAGATCAGCCCAATGTTAATGGTGCAAATGGTGCTGTTTTCAATGCACAATTAACCAAGTCAACACCGTGATGAATAAAAATTAAAGCTGGCATCAGGAAAGACCCCATAGAAGTTGAAATCAGTTGTTCAGGTGCCTATAACTCTGAAAACATCCTTATCTTTCAACAGACACTTTTTGTCCTCCACGTAAGGTCAAATTACCTGCACCAAAAGACTGAAATAGAAGAGTTTGAAGGAGAGGAATTTCTGTTTGTGAGTGAATGGATTAACAAAATCAACAGCTCTAACCTCTTTGACTCCAACCACCTGTGAGTTGCTTTTTTGGACCATCTGGACAGATAGGAATTTTTTAATTTCCTTTTTTTCTCTATTGGAGGATGACCTGCTTAAGAGGGTGAAAGTGCACACCAAAACACAATAGAAACTGACTGTATGCACAGGGTAAGCACCTACCAATTCATTGCTACAGCTTGTTAAAAAGAAACTGTAAAACAAAATCATCTGTTAGGGCAGTCATTTCTCACATATTGGAAAGTAGATTCTGACCATGCAGATCATTTAGTGGTTCTGGCAGGAGTTTGGCATTAATCTGGACTTGTCTGTCTGAGCTTCTGGCATAACTTTTATTGCAGGATAAATCTCTCAGCAGAGTGGGGAAATATAAGTACAAATTTATCTATCAAGTTCCTTAAGGCTTTTTTTCCTCTGTTTTGAGAGGATATTTCCTGCCAGCTCTGTTTATCTTCACACTGAGATGGCACCCAGAGAAAAAAAGGGAAACAACAACAACAACAACAACAACAACAACAACAACAACAACAACAACAACAACAACAACAACAACAACAACAACAAAAAAAAAACAAAAAAAAAAACCCAGCATTATATAGAATATAAATTATTTACTTTGGGAAGATCTTCAACCTGTGTTTGCCTCAACATCCATATCAGCCCAGAAGGGTTCAAATTCCTTCTCCTGTAGCTGTTGCTGTCAAGGCAGGTGGCAGACTGGCTTCCAAATATATTGAAGTTACCCTGGAGGTGAATTGAGTTTATAATTTCTGCACCATGAAGGCTTTCATTCCACCTCAAGTGAGAATCTGTGGTGGCTAGCTTTGCTCAAGTCTGGGAAAATAATAGTTAATAGTGTCATTTTGTAATTTCTTATTAAAAGGCCAGCAAAACTGCAAGGTTGACAGCACTATTAAATATGACAAAGTCTTCTTCAAAACACTGACTGTTTGACTGGTTAGAAGAAAAAAAAAATAAAAGGCATGGCATGATTTATATCCAGGTGTACAAGTCACAGACATTCCTCTACATCTTGTGTCCACAGAATGATCTCTCATTCATAGTCAGCAGTGTCCTCCCAAAGCTCACCACAGATGGCTCATCTCGACTCTGAAAGTAGTTTGTGTGTCACCCTGCACATTTGCAGGACAAACCAGCCCCTTATGGCCCCAAATCCATAGGAGGGTTTCCTCCAAAATCAAAGTGTTTGTAATTGATCCTTACAGAGGACAGCTGTTGGTTCTGGGTGACAAAGTCATATCTGCAGTGGATGACTTCACTGTTTGTGGTGAAGATTTCATAGATGGATTGGTAAGGTCATAAGGTATCTCAAACCAGGAGGCCACTTTCAATTAGAATTAGAGAATTTATTAAAAAAGATTTTATGTATATACCTGGGAGTTTTCGAGGCAGACAAGAAGAATGCATTAGGATTAGATTAGATGAGATTAGATTAAAAAAGCACAGACATAGAGGAGCAGATCAACAGTCAGTCTTAGCTCAATAGCCTGTCTCAGACAGTGGTCAATACCATCTGCTTCCCTGCAACAGGCAGGCCACCCTTCAGTGGGCAGCTATGGGGATAACATACTCATAAGGACAATGTCTTCCTAAACCCCATTAATTAGAAGTTGGTTTAGGCACTGAAGCAAGAAAGCTTTTATCCACTATGAAGCTCTGGGATTTTTTTTTTAAATCCTCGCAATACTAAATCTGGATGTTCTTGCTGCCTAATATAAGTCTAATCCCATTCTCCTCTTTCCCCTCCTCCTCCTAAACTCCCCTCAAAATTTTGGTCTCAAATAGTATTTTGTATGTGTTATTTTTTTCTTTAACTGAATTGAAGATGTTGCTTGAACAGGACAGAGAAACTTGTCTAATAGCTCACAGCAGCTCCCCCCATCTTAGAACAAACAAGGAAGAAGAATAACTTGAGAAGTGAAAACAGAGATGACCAATATTTTTGTTATCTGGCTGTGATCATTAAAGCAGCCTGAAAAATGCCCTTCCACGTATTTTCACTTCCCACACTTAGCACCCATTTCCTTTATGAAACAAGTCTAGTAACTAAACCAGCTTGGAAGGGATCCAGAGGACATGTTTAGCATTCTGTATTTCAGACACCTTAAGTGCATGTTTCTTGGCTGGTCCACTGTCTTTACACCCCATTTGAATAATACAAGGTTTTATTGAGAGGAAGAAGAGGTGTTATCCAAGAGAAAAAGGAGATACATCAGCTCTGATTCATTCCAAATGCCAGTCCACTGTCTCATTTTACTGGATGAGTTGCATAAGGCCAAGAATACAACCACAGGACTCAGAGGAAGAGGATATTTGTAGAATTTCTCCACATGAAACTTCAAAAAAGTTTAAAAAAAAACCCAAAATATTTTTAGACAATAGTGTATAATTGCCAGACACTTGAGGATTGGTTATTTTGGCCAATGTTTCCTGTTTGCATTTCACAGAACCTTGAAGTGTTTGTGGACGTTTTAACATTGGTCTGGGGTTCCCTAAAGAAATAGTATGAGGTACTGTTCTTAGAGGCAACACTTTTTTGTTGGTTCAATTTATTATAGTGGTATGTCCTTTATCTTATGCAACTGTTAATGTGGTCACCTGTAAAACCTTTTAAACAATAATTTGCCTCCTAGGGAAAATAGTTCTGGGGTTTTTTGCCTTGCAGAGTTTTTACAGAAGTGCCCAAATATTTCGGTAAAGGTTTGTTCCAATGAGCTAAAGGGTAGCTGCCAGAGATCTCCTTTCTCCTCTCTGAGCAGTGATCCCCAGGTGGACTTCATGTCTGACAATAAATTGCCCCTTTTAAAGCAGAAGAGACAAGCAATGCAATTTAAAGATTTAAGCCTACAGAGATAAATAAGAATATGAGTAATTTGAACTTCCACCTGGTGTTGCTCTGACATTCTTTAATAAAAAATTTACAGCTTTCAAATTAAATACTTTATTTTAAAAATGTACATGACATGTTTTTTGGTTTTGTTTGGCTGGGTTTTTTTGTTGGTACTTTTTTTCCCTAGTAAAAGGGTAACATATTTTGCGCAGAAGCAGTTTTGGTTTTTGACTGCTGAGCTCCAGCTCTGAGAGGCAGGACTTCCCATCCTGCCATTTAATCATTTGGAGGTAGACAGGATTTAACATTTCAGATCCAGAGTGGTATAGAGGTCCTAGGAGACACCTGAAAATCTATACCCAGAAAGCATCTGAAGAAAATGTCTCTGCTTATCTATGGTTGCATGTATATGTGGGGTTTTGTTTTATTTTATAACAAGATATATTGGCTAACTGGGAGCATTTTATTAAAGAGAGAAGTCTGGGTAAAGCGAGCAAACTATTCACTGCCAAAATTTACCCAGAAGTACCTGTATAATTGAATTTGGCCAGCTCTAGCAAGATATTTGATTTTCTATAATTGGATTGGCTAATGGGGGAAAGAGGGTGGGGAGAGGGAGGAACTGGAAAGTTATCTATCTCCCTTGACAAAATGATCCAGTGAGTTTCGAAATGTCTCTGCCCTCAGGGAAAGAAGGGCCAGATAAAAACAAGAAAACAAAGCAAGTGATAGACTGAAGCAAGAGGTAGAGCTGGAAAACAGGTCCATGACTCTGCTAGAGACTCCTGAGATCTTGTGGGCAAGTCACTTAATCTTCCCGTGCTTAAACTCTCCACTCTGTGCCATCTAATTTCATATTTTGAGTTCTTTGGGTTGCAAGTGCCTCATGAGCTACATCACATAGCAAAAACTCTCACTGAATAACCAAAAGCCAGTAAGTGAATGAGGATGTAGAAAAGCATTTTTGAAGGGCTATCATGTCTCCAGCATACATCTGTTTCTACCACATCATTGCAGACATGTTGGATTAGAGGACTTGGGTGATTTATTCTGAGCACTCAGCAATCCTGGACATGCCTGCAGTGTGCAGCTCTGCTCTGCAGGTGTGTATCTGGCATGAAGTGTCATGAGGTTTCCTTTCAGCTCATTTCCTGTGGTGATGGATGCTATGCTTCCATCACAGGACAGTCATGATAGTAAATATTTGTGAGGAATAAGACCAGTTCTATTGGATCATACAATAAGTCCATCCGGCTGAAGTTCCTCTCATTGGAGATGGAGCATAGGGCAGAAATAGGCAAGAAAGATTATATTTATCCTAAATAATCTCCTAAACTCCAATAATTTTCAGCTCAGAGGGTCACTGAGATGCAGCCTGTGTATAGTCAGCAGCCTTTACTGCATTCCTACATCCATCCTGCATGCTGAACCCCTGATAGACAGAGAAAGCAAGGCAACCTCACCTTATCACACAGCCATGTGACTGCCAAAAATGAGACTTTTGATAATATGGAGCCCAAACTTGTCACCATAGCAAGACCAGATGGAATGGGAGCAAAATTGCACCAAGAGGATAGAGACAGACATCTTACCTAAACCCTCCCCACCTGTTTATACAAGTAATACTTCTACACTGGTGTTATAAATCTATTAAGTTTGGTGATATTGTGGCACTTTTGGATAACAATATCTAGAATACTCTATTGCCATCCTTATTCTTCATTAAAAATGCAACATTTTCATTTTAAGGGATTTTAAATTGTCTAATCAATCTTCTTTAAAATATCAGCTAGATTTAAAGCCAAGACAGAATAAAATCTTTGGTTCTTGGACACAGCTGTAGATTGAAATGATTGCTAGAGTCCTTTTTAGTAAATAGAGCTAGGTTTTCTAAAAAAATTAATATGATCACGTTGTGTGTGTGTTAGCCTATGACTCTTTCCTTATTGCATTATTGCATGATTCAGCTGAATAGAATAAATTCTATTTATTTTGCAGATAGATGAGCTATTACGCTGAGGATTGTAAAACTTTTTGAAATTAAAATAGATGGAGGAGGAAGAAAGAAGAACACATACCTAAATCTTTCTTTAAGATTTAATGACAGTCTTCTTCTAAGAATGACCTGTTGGGAGGACTGGTTTTATAGCCTTACAAAACTGCATCCTGAGTTACCCTCTGTACACCAAGCCTTGCCTGCCTGCACTTTATAGGAAATTGTACCCTCCAGTATCAATATACATGAAGTCAACTTCCTTAATCAGTTTAAAAACCTTTTGAAAATGTATTTTGTGGGTGTCTCACCAGCTGAATCTTTTATTTATGGCCTTGTACTGGGATGGTCATTTGAATTTTTGTTGTGAGTCCGTATTTTATTATGCATTTTATTTGTTTTTTATTGAAAGCTTTCTGAAGCACTAAGAAAGGTCCTGGACAAGTGATTGAATAAAAGCAAACTCAATTCGAAACCCCTCCCTGATTTTTCATCCTCTTCCCACTGCAGATATGTGCACACCTACATTTCTGCCCTCTATTTCACAGCATATATTACTACTTTATTTTAATCTTCTGTGAAAACCTATCAATTTCCGTTATTTCTAAGAACAACCAGCCATCACAATGCTAATACATGTGATAGGAGCTGCAGCAAGTTTATTTATTTTTTATTGAACCAGAAGAAACATAGAAGCTGCCTTATTTTCCTGAAAGTTTAGGATTGTTTTTCCCATCCGGTTTCACTCTGTAAAAGAAATTTAACAAAAACAGAGTAAACATAACTTAAATAATTATGAGAAACTTTTAATTATAGAGAAGATATTATATTTTTATTATTCTATCTTATAATAATAATTATATATTATAATTAATATAATTATAATATTGAGATAATGCTTTCTCCCATTTTTTTTAAATGAATCATTAATAAAATTATCAAAATTTTGTGTGGGAAAAAAACCATACTTCTTGAAAAGAGACTGGAAGAACAGTATGTTCTGTTTTCTGATTTGCTTTGTATTTTCTTCTGCTGCTCCCCATATACTGGCAATTTTTCAAAATGGGCTATTCCACAGACAGATGAAGTTACAGTGTCCAAGTCCATAAAGATACTTCCCACTCAGACTTCTGACCTACTCTCACTTTCCTCTGGAAACTGATGAAAGGTAAAATCTTAAAGGAAGCCAGTGATACGTTCCAAAGGTTTTTACTACTGGCTGACCAAGCTACAGGAGTAATATGCTGTCCTGGGCTCCAAAATGCCATCAGTTTGGAACAGATCATCTGCTGATAGAGTTACACACAAATACAGGAAGAAAAATGAAAGACGTAGACGCCAAGGAGAATTTTTGTAAATGAAAAGTATATTAGGTTGTAACCACCCTGGGAAATAAAGAAAGCCCTTTTATTTAGGATCTTGAATACTCACTCAGACAGATGTAGGGGAAATACATAACAGGAAACAATTGGCAAAATTGCATCCTACATCACCTTATCCATTCTCCCAGCTCTTTTTTTTACAGGAGTGTTGAGATTAGAGGTATCTTCTGAATACGGCTGTCCACAGCCATATTATTGGATATTTACTCACTATCAGCCTCTCCACACAATTCCCCCTTTATTCTAAAGCATCCCACTTAGAGAGCCCTTTATTTTTATATTTTACTTAAAAGACTACATCAGCATCCTTTACCATAGTAATCTATATTATGTTTATCCAGCTTATAAAAAGCTAACTTTATAGAAACACCTTTTGCAGGTCCTCATGATGAAGAGCAGAATAGGTGATTAACTGCATTAACCAAACACCTCTGACCAGGTCACCTGCACTCTGTGCACTGATTTATCACCTCCGTGTCAGACAAACATGCCTAAGGTTTCAAGAAAACAGTAGAAGTGCTGACAGATCTATCCCCAAAGTGCTCAAATGCCAGCATTTTCTCCAGCACTTGCAAGTAGGAGTTACTCATATACTGAAGAAAGGTAGCTATACTCTTATGTACTTTGACATCACATGGTCCAGCTGGATACAGTTCAATATATAGCTCACGTTTTCTTTTTTTATTACTATTTTTTTAACATGGGGAAAAAAATTCCAAGGTTAAAGACTGAACACTTGTAAAGTTGTGATGCACTCTTTGTACAAAAATAAATGTTTCAATCTGACTGAGCTAAAAGTCTTGTAAGAACCCATTTCTTCTAAGCCTTTTGCATAACACTTAGGTCAGGAGGAGCTTTTCATCATGCTGTTACTTAAAGCCATGAATAAGATAGCTGCAGATTAAATATTCTTTGGAGAAAGCATCCTTGAACTGGTAGGGGGTGGGGACTTGAACGCTAAAATGATGATCATGCTGTCACCACACAATCTGATTGATATGCTTACAAGATGAGGGCAAGCTCAAACAAAACATCTCCATCCTGTCTTAGTAAAGCTGAAGCCAGGGTAGTATCCAGGAAATGTCTGCATGTTTGGGGTTTTTTTTTCACTTAAGGATGCAACTGCACCTTCACTAATTTCCAGGTGTGCAAGAATCTTTGACATCATGGATATCACAGCTCTGTCATGAATGATGCCCAGGAGTAGGAGATATTATTTTGTGTTTGGTACCTCAAGAACATTTCTCCTCCAGGAGGATGGAGTCAGTTTAAGTTTATCCAGCCAGATGTGGTCATTGAACACAGATTACTTCATCTGAGTGAGTCACATTTGATATTCTCTATAATCAACAAAGAGAAATGTGTGCTTTTGAGAAACAATTCATTTGACTAATTTTAGATTTCAACATTAGGATAAGAGGACTCACATCATAAAAGAGTGTATTTCTCTCTACTGACCTCAAGAGAAGCCCGTGCTGATTAGCTCATGCATAGGTAAAAAAAAATAAATCTCTGTAGCTAGAGATGATGCGTAGCGTGAGTGCATAGACAGACTGTAATGGGAGTTCTAGTAAGAAAAGGTGGGACAAGGGAGTAATTAAATAAAATCTCATATTTTCTTATTCAAAATTTAAATATAGAATATGGCAAAGTGTCTGAACAAGAATTAACTGACAGAGTTAATGAGATGGGGGGGAAAAACACTTGAAACAGAACGAGCGCCAGGCTTGATGTATCAGGATTCCTGTGTGTACCTTGCAAATTTACAATGTCAAATTGACATAATTTGAAGGAGATGGCAGGCATTATCCTAGGAAAAAAAAAAAAAAGCAGCCATCTCTCATTTGCATATGCATATTTATTTATCTGATATAGCAGCAAATTCTGCTGTTCTCTGAGCGGCACCTTTGCATCTTACAAATTTTTCCCCATTTGCACAATTAGTGCTGGCAGATAAATGTGTTGGCTGGTGAAGCATTCCCTCCTATACTTTCCCCTGCCAACAGCACAGGCCTCAGATATTTTGTTGAAATGCAAAACAGGAGCACATCACTGATAGGTTAACCTTGAAATTTGTTGTGAAACTTCTCTGTGGGTGATGAAGGATGAGAACACCTCTAATGTGTACTCACCAACAAGGCATACTTATTATTGGAAAACTTGGAATAATTGCACTAGGAAAGTAATAGAACGACCATCCCTAGAAGTGTTCAAAAAGTGAGCAGACATGGCTCACAACATGGTTTAGTGGGAATAGTGGTACTTGGTGAAAGGCTGAACTTTATAATCTTCAGAGGTGTTTTCAAACTTTCATAGTTCTGTGATTCTACTTGGACTCTAACCTGCGCTGGCTACAAGGGATGTGTGAGATCCAGCAAAGAGAGATGAGCTGAGCACATGGAGTGGATGGTGGTTAGGGTTGCAAAGTATTTGTGTCCTAAAACATCAACACCCCAACAGTTCAATAGTACAAAAACCAGAATTTCTGAATTAGGCTTCCAGCTTTGATGGTTTTTTTTGTTAATTTGTTTGAGAAACTTGCATTTCTCAATAGCTTTCTTTGTCCACTAGTACAGCAGTTGGGTGCTGCACTACCGGTTGCAAAGCTTAATGGTCATAAGTTGTTCCTTATTGCTCATTCCCAGAAGATTAAAACACGAAACATGCATTCCCACATAGAAGACAAGTTTTCTCCTGTATTTCTCTTTGTCCCACTGCAGAACATGATAGGAAGAACAAATAAAAGTAGGTTAAGCTAATGGAGATATCATCTGTAGGGGCAAAAAGTACCACATGTCTTTTTCTCCTAGGCCACATAGACCTCCCCAGAACAAGGAAGGGATTTTCAATTAGACATCAAATTAATAAGACACTTCTAATGCTCCTTTCCTGCAGGAAGGCATTAGTAATTTGTTTGTTCCAAAGGCGCTACTCATATTCACACAAAATGGCATTTAAATGTTAATCGAGTCAGGGGATGGGGAGTGCTTGCCAATCACTACGCAACTTAAGGTCAAGGTTTTTGTCTTAAAGGAGGACTCAATGTTAATTTTAAATTTAAAATTCTTGACAGATAGCAGGTTTTCAAATGCCTGCTACAATCTGACCTGTTTGATTCATTTTAATGAGTAAGTAACTCCTGGCAAAATGAAGGTTTTCCCATGTCTTCAAGGAAATGGAAGGGCAAAGAGGCACAGTGGACTAATCCTGCAACCACTACAGGGAACAGGAAGCAAAACCAATTTAGACTCCCATTCATCTCCTTGCTTCCCACATAGAGACCAAAAAGAGTAATTTACATTCCTAGGAACACTAGGCAATTATTGGAGGTTTCAGTTTAAAAGGAAGAAAAAAAGTTCTCAGTATTAAATTCAGCTTTGACTCTGTGCTGGAGGACCATTTTAGGTGCATGACTGTGAACATGTTTGGTTTTGTTGTTTCTGTGCTTTTTTTTCTTTCATAGCTTTGGATTTTTTGGTTGTGCTTTGGGGTTTTTTTTGTGGGTTTTTTTTTTTTTTTTTTTGTGTTTTTTTTTTTTTTTTTTTAAACTTTCCGAATGTAATGGTCAAGTAGTATATGGAACCTGTGATCTCTTCCCTTTTTCTCCCAGTGTGCCAGTCCCAGAAAAGAGCCATAGAACTGGGCTGTATTTACTCCGGGCTGTTGCAAGCTGGATTTAAGACTGACATCTCCTTCAGGCAGTTCTCACCAGCACTGCACAGGTGTATAATAGACTGAATAACCTCCCAGGCAGCCTTGCAGGAGATGATGGATTCAGATCACCGTTAGCTTGTGAAGTCAGTAATGTTGGAGGTATAAGGACTACTTCTGGTTAGAGATGGGAATAGAATGAGAAGGGCTGTCAGTGCTCAGTGCAATCGCTGAGAGAAAAAAAGTTGAGCAGTTGAGAAACCTGGTGCAGTAGTAATAGCATCCCTGCCCATGGAATGACATGATATTTAAGGTCTTTTCCAACTCAAACCATCCTATGATTGTGTGCTTATAGAAAGGGTGTGACATTACGCCTTGTGTTCAGGAGAGCAATAGTCTTTCTAGGGTACAGTGCCTGAAGTGGCAGATGAAGGAGGACATGGGGATCTCAAAAGTGAAAGAGGCCATATGATTGTCACACAACAATTTCTCTGTGTTGATGACTTCTTCCAAACATCTAACCCAAGGGCTGTCAAGTTAGCTGAAATGAACTTCATATCCACTGTTCATAGTAATATTGTGAAAGAACTTATTTTGATGTCTTCCTGCATCAATGAAGCTGTGTTCTGTCCTTTCCTGTGTTTAAACTGGAGACCCACTGACATGTGTGCTGCTGGTGTGCAGATATAAATGGACAGAACTCATGGATGGTACTGGATGCTTGGCATTGTCTGAACCTTTCTGGACCAGTCCCTCACTATTTTACTGCCAGGTCCCCCAATCCTCCTATAAATTAGAGGAATAGCATTTCCATGACTCACCAGAGCACTTAATGGTGTGGAGCTGTTCAGATGCCCAGCAACAACACCATTGTTTTAGGCAGAGGGTATTTGAAGAATGAAGAGGTTTGACTGCTTTTCTACCATTTGACTTCATCAAAATTGGAGAGAAATGGTGAGATTATGCCTCTCCATGGAGCTTTTCAGTCCAGGATCTGAAGCAACTTCCGAGAATATCAGATTCCTCTGTCAAATGGAATTAATCTGAACATTAAAATTGTACTATGCTAGAGTTGTCAATTATATAAACATATAATTCTTGATAAAGAGGCCTCTGAACTGTCATCTTGACCTCTACTTGTTTAGATAATGTTTCACAAACCCTTAACACGCATCTGTCTTGGTCATATGCCAGCACCATAAGCACATGTCCTTTCTGTGGTTACATGAGAAAACATGTTTCCCTCACTGACCTGGTATGCAACCTATTGATTTGAGATTCTGAAAATCTCCCAGGCTTTTTAAAATATGAAGGCCAGGGAAGTGGTAAACCACATAAAACAAATCAAAATCAAGCACACAGGATCAGAAGAAATCCCAGCAAAAAGGAACATCCATTTTACAAAGTTGCATAGTCCAGCCTTCACCTCATGCAGAACTATACCCCAAAAATATAATGCTGTTATTTCAAAGCAACCAAAATTCTTGAAGTTACAGCTTTGACAGTCCCTGATCTGTGTGATGGTGGGTAGGGAGAACTTTCTATGGATATATAGTACCCATTTATTGGCTTTTATCTATTTATTTATTTATTGCCATTTGTTTTATTTTCCCCTACTGTGCAATACATTCTAACTCTGCGCAATTTTACCTTCTCATACTAGTACTTCTCTTTATGGAGTTACCTAAGTTCTTAACATTTGTTCATAGAATATGCAAGTTCAAAAACACAGAAATAAATTCCTGGTTCTGAATACTTTCATTTATATGTGACAGGTCACTTCTTCTGCAGAGTAAATACCAGGAAGATGGTAGGATACAGAAATATGGCACTAGTAAGAGTCACCATTGCTATCTGTTCTTCCTTTCTCATTTAAGGAAACTAAAGGAATATCCCAGGAGGCCAAACTGACAAATAATGATATAAAACTCATTGTTTAAGGCAGTAGTAGAACAACTGCTTTGAATAAAATGAGATCTGTCTATGATTTTTCATTCCAAGCAAAAGGAAATCTATAGGCTCCATCAGGTTTGGTTAGTTGCAGAAGCAGTTAAATCATGTCAAGCTCTTAATGTAATTTGAAACCTAACCACTGTGAGTTACCTACAAGAATTTCTAATCGACACCTTCCCCAGATAAGTGTTCACATCATATTCATGTCTTTGAATAAGCCTATGTTAAGACTGGAACTAGACTGGAAATCAGGACAACAAAGTTCCCTTCCAGCTTGTCACTTATCACCTGTAATATTGGAAAACAAATTTCTCTGACCTTCTTCATATACTCCCTGTCTCAATCCTGGTTACATTTATTTGGAGTTGTACTGTTTTTCAGTGGGGACTGTGCTGGAGCAAATACACACACAACAGTGGGATCTTCATCATGATGGTGACCATTGGATGCCACTGAGATTCAGATCAACAATAACAGACAAAGAAAATCTCCTGCCTCCCTCATTCCATCTTCTCCTCCATCAGAAATGGAGCAAGCAAATCAAGGAAACCAGGCTAAATAACTGCTTAAGTTAAAAACATAAGCTGTTTCTTCAGTTTTTGTACCACAAAAGGGATAAAAAAAAAATATGGGAGCTCCTCAGATATTAAGGTTGGAGAATTTAAAATTCAAAGAAAAATAACCCCACCAAATTACCCTAAAAGAAGAAATTTCTGCAACTGATTATTTAAACTCTGCTCTGGACTTTGGTTTCCCAGCTTATTTCAAATGTCTATATCATATTTAGACGTCTTTCCATGGCCAAAACACGTCCTGGTTTTGATATTTTTTATTGTGTTTTATTATTTTTTTTAACATCTAATATATGTAGTGTCCTGTAGCCTGAAATACTAGCTCTTCTTAAGAAAAGGAAAATCTGGGTCATTTTAGTCAGTGTGTGAAAAAATTTTATTTTTGCTTTGTCTGGGGAAGCAAGAACTGAACACATGAATGCACTGTACCCACTGGGGTCTGGCTGTACATTCATTATACAAGGTCAGGGTCTCACTTCCATTCCTCCTAGTGTAATTTAGGTAAAGCCAACACACAATGCATGACCTTTCCATGGGACAAGCTCCCTGTGTCCCTCCTGACATGCTGCAGTAAATTTGTGTGTAATTAAACATAGTGTTCCAACATGCTGGGTCTCCACGGCCATCTGGCCTCCCCTCTCCGTCTGACCTTTCAGACTGAATCCAGCACAGACCACCAAGGCCGGGAAGTGGCTAGTGCTGGAGAGTGGCACAGCAAAGTAAGGAATGTCTGCTCAGATTTAAACATGCTCCCCGCTGATCCATGTAGAATCAGGAGCAGGAGTCATGGCTGAAGAGTAGGATTGCAGCTTTTCTTCTCAGTGATGTTTCAGCTACACTTTGGGCACAAGATACATCCATATCTCAGGTAGAATGAGAATTCAGCTGGCAAAAAAATAAGTAGGGAAGACCAGGTTCTCCTCTAAGGAATTTGTTGTCTCAAAAACCACCTTTGGAAGGATGGAAGGTCTTTACAGCAGGGTCTTCACAAGGTTACATGCGTGGTTGTTGGCCTGCACTGATCTAGTTATCTATCAGACAACAAAAAACCTCTTGGTCATGAAGGTGGGAGGAGATGGGGAATGGCAAGACTGAGTATCCAGCTACAAGAACATATTCTCTCCCAAAGAGCAATACCTAAAATCAGAACTCAGTCTATAAGAAGCTGTGGAAAATATAGGGATATGGTGCAATATGCCATGTTTAGAAATATAGCTGCTTTGAAAGAAAAGAAAAAGAAAAAAAGACAAAACTAAATGGTAATACACGGCATTTAAAGGCATTCTCTGGAGGTTATAGATATTGTTCTGGAAGAGATACAAGAGCAGGTAAATAATTCACAGGACTTGGTTAAAAGACTGATAGTGAACTCACCTATTTTCATCCCTCTACATCTATATTTGAATTAATTCTCAAATTTATAATCAAAGAAAAGAAACTGAAAATTCCACACATATGACCAGCCTGGACAGCTGTGCCAGGCAGAGGTTTCAGCCATCCAGATTTGTAATGAACTCTCAGAGAAATCCTACTCAAACTTCTTTATTTACCCGCATACCAGTGAACACCATTGTAATATGCGTAGATCTCAAAAGTCCTTAAGGGCCCTGAAAGTCAGGCTGTCTGCTCCCAGCTATAACAACCTCAGTATATTTAAGATAAATGACCTCTTTGTGCTTCATTTTTTTCTAATAGAAAAAAAAAAAAAAAGACCATGTAACAAAATATGAAAAACTACATTCCTCTCAGTTACAGAAGGATATTGCCACCAACCATGTCTGACTAGCATTATCTAGAATAATTCAAAGTGTGAGAAGGCTAAAAATGAGCAATTTTGAAATACCATTCCCTCAAACAAATAGTACTGCAAATCTGGATACTTTCCTTGGAAGCATTTCTTTGCCATGACAGGCATTTAGGACTAAGATTAACTTCCTGTTAGTACAAAACATCATTATCATGCTGCTTCTTTTCTGCATCAGGAATGAAGACACCACAAGGGAAAAGGCACTGCAAAGTACTTTCAGACCAGTCTCCATCATTAGAAACTCTGCTGTTTATCATCACCTTCTCTCACAGACAGCCTTAACAAGGAAGTGGCAGTATCTTAGGCATCTAAATGACCTTTTGGGTTCAAGATTTTCAGATGCACTCTATCAAACTTATTACTAAAATCTTATCACATAACCTTCCTTCTGCTTTGTCTTTATACTGATGTCATTAATTCTCAACCCCATCTTCCTTATGGCTCACGATCCCATTGTCCTCTAGAAGTTTCATGATATTTTCTCTGTCTTTATATTCCATTATTTTAATGGGGAGAGAAGTTAGATTTATAGGACAGTAATTGCCAGGACCAGGAGTAAGAAAAAGACTTATATTTTTGTAGGTCATCCAGCCATTTCTATTGCCAGTGTCTGAATGTTCCTTCCAGTATACGTTTCCTCCATTTTGCTCAACTTGCCTTGAGGTCTTCTCAACTTTGGATTTTCCACCCTTTCCTTTGGGACATCAGGACTTGATATACGTCACTTGATATATGTTGTGAGTTTTTATTTGCCTAATTTTATCCTATTATTCTTAGTTATGACCCCATGGATCATCTTAAATAACTCCTTCCTTCATAGGCAACTTTTTCTTCCATTTGTGGTTTTATTTCCTGTCCTTTTAATAATAAATTGTGAATTTATTTCCTGTCCTTTTAATAATTCTTTAAGAAAAATACAGTTTTTCAGCACCTACATTCTTGAGATATAGAGATGTCTCCATCTCTACTAGTTAGGGTAGTGCTTCCCTAAAACCACAGAACTTATCAAGATAATTTCGTTTTCCTATAAACACAAAATACTTAAAATAGAAAAACTTTACCATACAGTGTAGGGGTGAGAGTGTTAGAAGAAAAAGCTGAAATAAACGATTTTACAGTAAAGTGACCCAAAGCATTTAGGAAGCTTAAAACCATAACTGTGGAAATTCTTTGTTATTGCTTCCTTCCAGGATCTTTGGAAAAGTGACCTCCTTTGAACTGGCCTCCTTAGTAACCTTCACTTGATCCTACACTGTGAATGATATTCTGCAACACTCTTCTAAAAGATAGAATCAAACCAAGGACCTGAAAAGAAAATTAAGCACTTCAGGACTATTACAGCAAAATACCCTCACTGAATCAAGCATTTGGGCTCTTTCTGTGCTGTCCCCTTCCCCCAAATTAGCTATTTTGAAGATTCTCTTATCAAGTCTCAGAAAGAAGCAAAGTTTTTGCTGGATGAAAAATCTGTTTCCTGCCCACTTTGAGTGTTAAGTCAATATTTTGCAATTTCTAAGGATCAAAAATATAGGATTTCAGCTCAATTATAGGGTGCAGATTTGGTTGCACTTTGCAACTGAATCTTCAGTATCAATACTACCATCATATTTTTCATTATGCCACTGGGATGGAGTGAGGATTTCTTAGTTAATGCTTGTAAAGGACTGAGAAATGCTGTTTAAATGTTATTCTTATGAGCTCTTTGATTTTTGGACTAGTTTAATTTCTGTTCAAACTGTCACTAATACTTCCTTGACCTTTTGATTCAGCTGCAGCACCTCTGGCAAGAGAACTCACTTTCAAGGCTGATGATATTTCATCCATTTGATTTACCCCTGAACCTGAAGCACAGTTATTTACAATCAGAATTAAAGCATTGGAAAAAAGGGCTGTGGCATTAGTTTTTCAGCCCTGGTCAAAAATCTGCAATAAAAAATTGTTAAAAGAAGAGCCAGAAAACAAAGTGTGTCTGTGTTGAGTCCTTCTTCCCAACATGCTCCTTTTGCAGCTTTTGAGGTGGGAGGAAGAGATGTAAATCAAATCCAAAGGAGTGTTAGATAGAGTAGAACTGACATTTGAAGCTGCAATACCTTAAAGTCAATATCATTATCTCTGATATTTACTGTAGCACACAATGCTTGGATGAAATGGTAAAGTTCACCCATTCTTCCTGTACACACCACATTGTCATATCTGCTGTTACAGACGTACTCACACACACACACACACACGCACACACACACACACACACGCACACAGAGAGAGAAATTAGAAATAGCTTCACCTAAATGTCCAGTGTAAACTTCCATCTAAGGACATCTGCTGCTCAGACTCCTCAGAAATACTGTGTTGGTGGGTGCGATACTTTTTGAACATGATTTGTCTTTTATATATATAGGTTATCTCACTTAAATGCCATTTCAAAGCATAAATACTGGTATTATTTGGGATGAGTTGTTGGTGGAGAAGACTGAAATACTAAAAACATAGTATCTGAAGGGGTCAGGTTGTGGGGACTTCTCGGTGGGTGCAATAAAACAAGAATTTCACTTTTACTAAGACATCTGCCTTCAGACCATCGTGGCTTTATGTTTGTAGTCAATGGAAAGAAACAGCCAGCTCTGGAAACACACAGTTGGGTCAGCTGAGGTGTGTATCTCAAGATGTGATGAATCATGCCCAGGAAAAGATTATTTCTCTCCACTGACCATAAAGAGAGTCTAGCATAACTAGTCCAGACTTTGATGTCTCTCTTTTGGCCTTCAAGTTTAGGACAGATGGGTCTCATCCTAGGTATTTTTTTTAGTGTAGATCTTTAATATGGGGGAAAAGGAGAGTATGGTACTAAGAACTCCTGCAAATTCTTCCTAGCTCTGGAGTGATCTTTTGCAAACTTAGGCACTGAAATCATTGAGTTAGTTCTAAATATAACCATCAATTTTCTACTTTGTCAATGGAGTCTGCTGAGTGCCCCTGAAGACTTCCAGAGGAAAAGGTTCATTCATTTAACCACTGGAACACTGCTGCTCATGTCACAAAAGAGTGTGTGAGTCCTCCTTTCAGTGATGAATACTTCTTCCCACTTACTTTTTATATCTTTAGACAACAGACTATTATCTCTCATAGTGAATGCTGTCTCTTTTAACGCAAATCTCACCTTGACACCTCTTGTGCATCCACTGAACTCAAAACTTGCTTCTGCAGAATGCAAGTCACAAACCTAGATTTCAGAAAATCTCTGGTGTCTCAGACACTCACATCATACTATTGACAGAATTTTGTCTCAGAAAATACCCCACCACATGGAATAGTCCAAACTTTTGTATGTTGCTATTGCTGCTGTTAGTGAGTAAAAAGGCTATGAGGAAACCTGTGGACTATAGTAGGGACAGGGTTTCAACCTCCTGACCGATGTAGACTGAGAGCAAATTACCCTGGTGATTAAAGGAAATGACTGGGACAAGGATTTATTTGAGCAAATAGGAATTTTATGGCTATTTCAAGGGATGCCAGTGTTTCAAGGTGCCAGGGTACTCCATACTCCAAGTGATTAAGGTTGTTTCTTCCAATAAATTAAAAAAAGAGGAAAAAAAAAAACCAGAAAGAAAAAAGCCACCCACAAAAAGAGCCTTCCCTCCGGGTTCTCAGCTTCATTATTAATAAACTCAGAGTTGCCTCCTTGAGAAATGACCACCAAGATGACGTAAACTGTCTTGACTTCAAAAGGAATCTTGCTCATTTTCATGCCTTTGTAATTTTACATGAATTAAACACTTTAATGTGATCAAGAGGTGCATTCATCATGTATGGCATTATCTTGGGAGATGAAGGTATTTCCTTTTTTTCCCTGTTTTCTTGATGGAAATATTTCCCCTACTTTGCTGTTATCTGAAGGTTTGGCCTTCAAGAATAATAATTTCTATTACTCTAGCACAGCCCAAGTGGAAATAGCAAAAGACATAGAGTAAAAGAGAAGACAACACTGGAATAAAAATAAAAAAAAAAAAAAACAACAACAAAAAAAAATCCTGCCAAACACCTTCAATTTTTTAGAAGGGATTTGAAAAGCTGTCAATTTTCTGCTGCTAGCTGACTAGTTCTCTGTACCTCTAGCCACAACAAGCAATAATAACGAAGACTTCCACTTCCTATTTCTTTTCCTGAGCTTCTCAAAAGTCTTGACTAAATCTGAACCTGGAAGCCTGGCATCTGGGAAAGCTAGATAGGCTTTGCTACGAATTCTTGGCTGTTTTTAGAATTCATTATTCAAAGACATTCTCTTGGATGACAGGAGTTGACTTTTTATAGGACAGAGGGCCAGGGCTGGAGTTGACTTGTTTTTCATGACAGGGAGCATAACAAAGTGTAGTGGAAAATGGTGTTACCTGCCTTAGACACATCAACTCCAATGAAAGGAAAATGGTCAGACCTCCTTTTCTTTTCTGGTGATACTAGTGCTTACACAGGTGTTCTTTCCCAAAGTCCCACAATCTCAGTTTTTAATTTAAGGATCTTTGCTTGCTTTAAGCATGTGCTAAAGGCTGAGCACCAGTTTACTCTCTCCTTGTTTTCTCTTATCTATTTATAAAACGCTAAATGGTTTTCTGTACTGCTAAGAGTGCCTTCCAGCTTTGACTCATCTTCCAAACAGCAGAGTTTCTCTTACTTTCTGCATCACAGATTCCCTTCAAATCACACTTGAATTTTAATTTTTCCCTGAAAAATGGGACTACACCTGGAGTTTCTGAGACTCAATTTATGTTTAATCTGTTGAGGATGCTCCACTTTCTTACTGCCCCCGTCTTTAGGGAGCTGATATTTCATTCACCTGATGTGTGACAATTTTTAGCTATTCTGGGACACTCATTGCTTGGAAACTGCTCTGCAAACTGTTTTGTATTTTAAAGTTCAGATTAATGTATTCCTGTCAGGCCCCTCATATGATATCATTTTATGTGTATGGAATGCAGTCTTACTGCTATTAGTCCATCACGTCCAACTGCTGACAATCCTATTGACCCACTGTGGAAGTCTTAAATAGTTTTACAAAGGGTGGGAATTCCTGACTAAGAAATCGATGGAAGGAGGAATGTGGTATGGCCATGCAGTTCCTCATGCAGCTCCTGATGGAGTTATGGAAAGCAGAACCCAAGTTACAGGCAATGGAAGGTTTCTCTAGGCTTGCCCAGGCACCCTCCAGCCTAATCCCAGCACTGTGTTCCTGCTTCTTCAGGGTCTCTTCCTTAAAAAACAAGAACCAAGACCTTCAATTTTTGTGTTGAGACTAAACCCCACGCATAATACCAAACTTTTGGAATCACTTGTCTGAAACTCTGCTTTCCTCAGAAAACTGTTCTCTTCAGAACACTCCCAAATCCCCGTGTGTGCTCCAAATAGAAAGGAGAAAGAATGGGTGAACATTCCAACAGGGTCTCTTAGTTCATCCTGTAGCCCTTCCTGTACTGAGTTAAAGGTTTGAGAAAGCTCTTCCCATTTATTTTTTTTTGGACAACATGTATTACTTTGCCAAAGAAGAATGAGACACAACAAAAGTGAGCCACAGGAGGGCTCATTACTTTCTAAAGCCAGCGCTGAGCTGAAGAAAAGAGACTGAGAGGGCCAGCTGGCTGATGTTTGGAGACAGGAGAGGGCAAGGAGTGCTAAAAGACTCACCAGTGAACAAAGATCTAGTTCACCAGGATGTGTGGTTTCCTTAATAGTATTTTAGGTGACCTTTGCATTCTGTGACTCAGTTGTCCTACCCAAGAAAAAAAATCAAGGCAAAGATATTTACTGGGCAATATAACTGCCTCAAAACAGATCCTGGCCTTGAGGACCATATTAGCAGCATGATAGCTCCCAGTACTATGAGGCCTTGATTCCAATTAAACCCATATCCTGCGGAATTTAGTGGGAATATCATTGGTGTGCCTTATATGGAATTCAATAAGGTTTATAGTTAATAAATCTATGTGAAAAGGGGCTAATAAATAAATTATTGAAAGAAAAATCTGGCTTTCACGGCCAGAAAAGGGCCCCAAAACAATCCAGAATTTTAGCTATGAGAAATGCAAAAAAAGGATTTTGTAGATAAAAGACAAAAATACACCTTTGGCAGCATTTTATTTACCCATTTAATTGATATTCTCTCTCTAAGCTGATGCATTTTCATATCAGAGTGGGATGATCTATTGCTTAGCAAACAAAAATGATCTAAAGTAGAGATGGAAGAGATCTACAGGGACAGATTTTCAAGCAATTTACATGCACTCTTATATATACAAAATATGAGCACCGTTGCACACATAACTACACATGCAAGCCTGTATCAATGCATATGCAAATAAGGCTATTGTGCAGGGTATTATGCCCAATCAGCGATTCAATTGGTGCAATTAACCAATTTCTACACAGAACTCTTGTAACTGGGCAGGCAAATTAATGCAACTGCATGCAAAGCTTACACCAGCATTTGAGTACCTAAACGTTCTGTGTCTCTAGCCCATTAAATAAGGGTCTGTTTTAATTAGACTGTGTAATTCAATCCAGACCAGATCACAGTGTACTTGGGAGTCCAGTAAATAGAAACAGAAACATATTTTCTGCTGTGCTTTGTCATTCAAAGATACCATGAACACTCCTCTCTGTCCGTCCCCCTCCCCCTTCTCTTGGATTATGAAATTGCAATCACAGCCTCTCAGACTTTAATACTGGAAAAACATTTCTCCTGATGTTCAGGCTTAATTTTCCCTCACTTAACTTAATCTTATATCCTCTAGTCATCCTCCCACTCAAAATACCATCTCCCACAGAACCACAAAGTGGCTGCTGTGTTTGTTTAATTCAATTACAATATTTCTAGGAAATGAATTATTCCTGTGTGAAGAAAACAGGAGATGTAGAAGGGGGTCCACTTCCATGGGTCTAGTTGATGACAAGAGTTCTATTTTGACAAGTCTTGACAGGGTCCAGTTCAAGCACAGTTAACCTTGAGTGACACCACTGAAATAATTATACCCTAAAATTTTCCTCAGCTCATCTCAAAGCCAGGCTCAAATAGGTCCTTCCTTGTGGATGGAAAAAGTAAAGCACAGAAGAGGAGGTACCTTCCATGGAGTTTCATTGCAAATCAGTAACCAAGAAAGAATAAAGTCTAGATCCCCTGAGACCAAGGACAACAACAAAATCCAGTGACTGAAAAGATTTTCCAAGAATTATATCCAAAGCCCCTGTTCTTCAATTGGACCTAGACTGGAAGGTCACTGCAAGCTTAGACTGTGTGAATAAACAGTGGACTGGTCTCTGAATTCTTCATGGGGGTCCTTAAATTTGTACTATTCTGCCCTCAGGGCTGCAAAATCCCAGAATTGCTTTGTTTGGAAAGGGATCATTTGATCCAAGCTCCACTTCAGCAGTGTCAGCTGGGATCAGGGTCCCTTCCTTAACATACATATACATATACATATACATATACTTATACATATACATATGATTATTTTAGTTTCAGTCCTTTGATAAATGTGCTTTCTGTAAGTATGGGATGCTTATTTTGTTAATGCAACTGTGCCATGACAAAAGGGAGAAAAATTAAAGCCTTCAAAGGTAAAAAACTTGTCCAGCTGCAAAGATGAGGTTTATCTATGATTTTTTCTTATATTGGGGATGTTATTAAACCAGTATAAACTCAGTGGTACACCACTGAGTTAAACCCTTGTCGCTACAAAACCTGCTTTAGCTAATGGCTTAAAAACATTCTGCTTTATCAGGCTTATGTAATATTATGCTTTGCAGATCACATATCTTCCAGCTGTACTAGAAGCACTTATTCTATGTTCAAGGTCCCCTTTCCTATATATCTAACAGCACAATAATGAAGAATTATACAGAGTTACTAAAATATTAGAGAGAGAGAAGGAGGGAGAAACACATTTTTACAATGTTTTGAACTTAGTGTCACTGGGATTTTTTTAATGCCTAAGAGGCAGAGTAATTTTGCTCTAGTTCCACATTAATTCCTGCACAATATGCATTGGGGATATTATTTTTTTACAAGACATTTTAAAACCAGGCCTGAAAACAAGCAAAATCCATTACTGACTTACAGTAAATTCCTAAAGGATTCTCTGTACTTCTGTTCCTACTTCAAAATGGCTATACACACACACACACACAAACAGATTCAGCAAACGTGGCACTATATTTTAAGATTAACTACCCTGAAGAAAATAAGACAAGAAACAGTAGATCCCATTCAGTAAATTTATTGTACTTCCTTAATTTCCAAACCTCAAAAGAACAATGGGCACTTGCAGTGCATGATCATTTTTAATTCCTAGAAAGTGATTTAAGATTGGAACACTCCTAATTGTGACTTCCAACAAACAATTCAAACATGGCCCTGTTCCTAGATTTGAACACTCTGGTAAGATTCTAGCTTTGTTGAGGCTCTATATTTAATATGAAATAGAATTAAACTTTTAAAACTATTCTTTGTCATGAAGCCAGGAGATGTTAGTAGCTGAATTGTATATTTGTTACAATACAAATATATAGGGATACATATGAATAAATACACAAAATATGTATACATATATAAAAATATGTACACATATATAAAAATGTATATACACATGTTGTATAATACTGCAGTAATGGCAAAGACAAGCAATGAAAAAGGTTTCCCTTAAAGACAAAAAGAAAAGGAAATAGTGAAGGAAGAGATACAGTGTTATATTTCCCAGCATTATGCATGGTAAAAAAAACCTGGAGAACTTCCTCAGATGTCGGCACAGAGTGTACAAACCATGCCTGTTGAGGCTTTTTCTTGGGATTAAAGGGATTTGGATCAGATCCTAACGAAAGCTGTGGCTGCAGAACTGGGAAACAAGTTGGAAGGCTGGTGAATGAACTTCAGACCTTCAAAAGTATGAGAATGAGGAGATGACTTTGCATACCTGATGGCCTGAATGCTAAAGAACCCCACAACAAAACAACAAAAGAGCAAGCTACAAATATCACAAAAGTTTTTATTATCTAGCAAAAACAGTTTTGCGCATGTTATTTGGAAGTGCTGTAAATTCTGCAAAGATACATGCAGGTGAGAACAAAATGGCACAAATATTTAATGTCAGCACTGTCTAATTCTTATCCCATGTGATTTGGCTTAGGTTGAGGATTACCCAGGTAGCTGAATTTGCAGTCAGACTGCCACGGCTCTTTGCTAGCTGTCAGTAGTCAGGACAGTGAACAGCAGACTTTACCAGCACAGCTCATGCTCAGAGGATGAAAGGCATGGTAGATAACTGGGATTACAGATGTGAAGATGAGGCCAAGAGAGTTAGTTTTTCAAGTTTTGACTGCAGCTTTGGTCACCCAGATTGAGTGTTCTAAAGACACTGGTTGTCCTGATTTCCCTCTTGGCTCAGATTCCCATTGCTTCTCAGAATCTCACATTTTCTTTTCTCTGCAGTTGTTTGTTTGCTCCCTTCATCTCAAGGGTCCCTTTTTAAAGATTGCAAACCCACCTCAACAGATATTGCTCAAATTTTTCAGTCTGCCATAAGTACAGGAAAATCTCCAGGGCTGGGACTTGGGAACCTGCCAACCTTTTTTGCTCTAATGTCCATAGATGGGCCAAGAGGAGACCTTATAAGAGGAAAGGTTCTCTTGGATCCTTTGTCACACCACTCAGTGTGACACCCAAGGGATTGGGAGACACAACACGTCCAAAAATATATGCACATATATAACCTCTCCCTACATGCACATTTCACACTGAACCAAAGTTCTGGAGATTAGAAGAAGCAGCAGTGAATTCAAGTGGCAACAGCAGAATAGAAAGGCATTTTGATGTCACAGGAAAGATTTTTGCTCTCTCTCCTACTACTTCCCTGTAATGTTTTATTAATGTACAAGCAAAATCTAAGCAGCCACTGAGATTTCCCCATCAAAAGCAGGGGAGGAGGAAGACTTCATCTCAGTTCTATTTTTAAAGCATGAGAAGGAGGGGGGATATGATTTTATATTTAGACTTTTAGACAAAGAAAGGGAAGATGGAGTGAGTAAAATGGTACCTTCAAAGTACATCCTAGGTTAACATGATGCTGATTGTGCTTCCCCTCAGTCTTACAAAAATAAAAGATCCCTGGCTTATTCTATAAATTGCTGAGTCGTTTACATATAAATGACTCCTCTCTATTTAGCCACCTCCTCACTTATTTTTTTTTTTAACTTTGGACTTTGTATCATCTCCATCTATTCTACCAGACAATAAAACAGCTGAACTCATCACCAGAATTTATGGGCTAAGAATTTGCTCTGGTCACCACCCTAGGGCAATGCAACACAAAGACATTCAGTTAGTCTAAAAAGAAGGTACACTAGTATGTGATAGGACAAAATTAAAGAGAATTATTTCCAGGGATAATTCTTCTATGATTACAGATATATGCCTTATATGGGCATGGCCTTGTACAAACAGTTGAAGCTGGCTTTGTTGGGCAGATCTTTTGATGTCCTGTGTCCAATTTTATTGGGGAATAAGGAATGTGCTGCTCTGTAGAAGCCAAGCTGAAGTCTACAAACTGCATGGAGTTCCTGTGGGACGTGTGCTCCTGTGCTGCCTTGTCCAGCAAAGTACAGTAGAGTAGGAGGTCTAATTCTGGTGTCTGAGGTGTGTATTACAGCCACACATCTGTCAGCATGCTCTGGCTCCCCAAAAGGTCTTTGAGTACAAAGCCAACATGCTTGTGAGAAAGTCAACATGATCACTAGGGTGTGTGTCTGTGTGTCCAGGCACTTATGGATACACACTGGCTCACACATGGTTATGTCACACTGTTTGAGTGTGTTTTGCCTTGTTTGAAAGTCTCGGTGAGAGTGTATATATCTGCCTTTAAAAATTGCATTGCCGCAGCATATAAATATTTATATATGTAACTGTCATAAATCTGTCAGCTTGGCAAACGTATGAGTCGCCAAGGTAACTTTGGGAGATTTTTATTGAAGAACTCATAAGCTGGAGTTGAGGAATAGCTGAAAGAAATGAGAATTAATGGCTACTCAACATCACTATCATAAAGTTAGTTATCCCAAGTTCTAGAAAATGAAACAGTGAGCATGTTGATAACCACAGCCACAGTTTAAGTACACCAGATTTGCAAAAAAGTTTAATATTTTAAGTAAAACTAAATCAGGGCACTAGGTTAATATACTGTGTACTGCTGGGGAACCCTGGGCAGGCAAACATGGAAACTAAAGGCTGTTGTCCTCCTGCACTACACTAGGAATGCTTTTGGAAGAGCTGGAAAAATTTTCAGTTGGTTTGTGAATGTGTGGCAACTTACCAAAAATCCTTCAAAGAGAAAATATCTCTTAATTGAAACCTCATTTACATGTAGACAAGTAATTTCTTGTGATTGTACAGTTTTTTAGAGGTATTTGGTGATGAAGCTGGCTTTGCTAAGTTTTGGTTAAAGTCAATGCAGCAGCATGATATTGCAGAGATGTTACCAGAAATTGAAAACACCTTTTCCTGAGGGCTTGTCTACACAGGAAAGTCTTTCCAGAGAAAGCTGGTGTCCTGCTGTCAGCTGGGGTAGAGTTAATTTTCTTTCCTGTGGTTCATATAGCGCTTCTTCTTGGACTTAGTATGAAAATAATGTTGACAACACAGCAATGTTTCAGCTGTTGCTTAGTGGTGCTCACTCTGATCAAGGACCTTCCAGAGTCCTGAGCTCTGCCAGCAAGCAGAGGCACGAGAAGGTGGGAGGGAGCATGGCCAGGAGAGCTGAGCCCAACTGGCCACAGGGTTTATCCACACCACAGATTGTCATGCCCAGTATACAAACATATAAATTGTGGGGAGAGCTGGATGGGGTGTCCAGACAATCCTATGGCTGGACATCAGTTGGTGAGTGGTGAGAATTATTACTACTACTACTACTATTATTATTATTATTAATAATAATAATAATAGTAGTAGTAGTAGTAAAAATAATAATAAATAAATTATTATTATTATTATTAATAATAATAATAATAATTTATTTATTATTATTTTTACTACTACTACTACTACTACTACAAGTATTGCTGTTATTATTACTATTACTATTGTTATTATTTTGGGGAGGTTGTTTGTTTTGTTTTGTTTGGTTAAACTTTCTTTATCTCAAACAAGTGTTCTCACTTTTACTCTTTTGATCCTCTCCTCCCTGCTGCAGGGTTTTGGGAATGTGCGAGTGGCTGTGTAGAGCTTATTGCTTATCGATGAGAGCTGGCCAGTGTTTTTTAACTTGTGGCCCACTGGCCTCTGCTGGATCACATAAAAAGCATTTCATAAGGCTTAGTGTTCCTGAAAACTGATTTGATAAATAATAATAATAACAGTCCTTCTACATTCTGTGGGAGGAAATAAGACAAGAGACTATTAAAAAAAAAAAATAAAATAAGTGCTTCCACTTCAAGTGCACTATCCCTAAAAGCACACCTTTAAAATCTGGCAACACAACTGGTTTACAGCACTGAATACAACAACGAACACAGGGCTATGAATACAACATTGAGCCATGGATCTTGTTTGCAGAGGAGATGGGCTGGTAAAAATTTGGAGCAAATCTTCTACTATTTGGAAATTAGCACAGTGATAGGCAAAACCAGCTATTTGCACCCTGAGAGACTGTGCAGGGACTCACCTCGCCAAAAACAGTTCTAAGCCTTGAGGAGACCTCTGCAGTGGTGCAGATACAACTACATGTACTCCATTAATTTCCTTTATATTTTTTTTATTTATTTTATTTTATAAGGCATTTATTAGGATGTCTGTTCTGTGTCTCAACACTAATCTCTGCAATGTCGCACAGGCACCTTTCACTTTTGGTTTCAAGGATCACTTCAATTTATTAATTTTAAGTACATGTTCTTCTTGATGTCTTGACTTTGGGTAGCAAAAGAGAAATCAAGAAACTACATTGCTATGTACTTATATATATATATATATATGCATGTACATGTATATGTGTGTGTATACATATGTATGTACAGGAATTTTTAAGGATTTAAAGAGCACAGTTGCCTGTCTCAAAGACTGACAAGGCCACTAGGAATGAAGCTGCCATAAGACAAGCCACCTCAGTGGGAACTTGAGCTAACCACTGGAGGAAGGAATTTGTGACAGGAAGGTGTTAATTCCAGGTCTGGAGGAAGCAAGAGCTGTTTAGCACATAAGGGTTAACACACCTGGCAATAATTCCCTTTGTGGCAAAGTGTAGGAAAGGAAACAATTGTTCACACCCATGTCACCCCCAGTAATGGGCACAGCAACTGAGACCACACTATGAATACCTGGAATTTGGACTGTGTAAAGGTGGTGACTTTGAAGAATGACTCCAGACCCCCATCATCAGGAAGTTCACAGTGAAGAAGATTAGGGGGACGCTGATGGATCTGTGGTTTGTGACTATCTTCTACCTTATCTCTCTTTCTGTGTCTCTTCCCCCTCGCCTCCTCCTCTTTTCTACTTCCATCTCTCTACTCACATTTATTGTTAAATAAAACCCATTTGACATGCTTTTGCATATAGACTCATTTTCTCCTTAATTTTGGGCAGGGTCATCTTTCACTAATCAGATGGATCATGACAGTATTTGTATGGATGAATGTATGGAGTTGTGTTTGTATGTACACCCATATTCATCCACTAGCACATTACACGCCCACACACAGAAAGAAGAATATTTCTACAAGTTTGAATCTAAGAAAAAAGCTGTGATGGGCTGGAGAGTTGTTTGTAGTTGGTAAGAGCCTTCCCTATGGTTGGGAGCAGGATAAGAAACCCAAGGATGCAGGAAATCTTTGTTTTCTCCCAGCAGTTTCCTGAGCTATGGACAGGTCTGCACTTCAGGCAGTGAGTTTGCCTCTGGTGACTGCTAAACCAAAACACAACCATGAGGGACAGATAGCAGGGCAATGCCAGAAGTCTCTGGATCATGACACTGTTCTCCACTGGGCTTGCAGGGAATAAATACCTTTCCTGCTGGCCTGGTCTGTCTGTGTGAGCAGAGCCTGCCTGCCCAGCACTGCTGTACAGAGCCTCACATGGGAATTGCTGGTCAGCAGGAGAGAAGAACTTCTACATCTGAAAGCACCTTTCATCTTGATTTCCATCACGTGAGGCTTTCTTACTATTTGTCAGACCTCTACCCCATGCTTTCCTTCCTCAGGAATGACTGGCCTACCATTATTTGCACATAAGAGATTATCTTGCCAAATGGGGAGCATAGCAGAGTGGGGGGAAGCAAAGAGAGGATGCCTCCTGCCTGCCTTCTTTGCATTTCGCAGAAAAAGATTTCCTATTTCTCTTTGATGGAAAAGAAAACCAAGCCCCAGACCCCACCTCTGAAAAAGCAGAAGATGCAAGTTTTCAGACAGAAACTGAGCAGTGCAGCATTATATCAAGTTCGATTTATGGCATCCCAGAGTGCAGGACAATTCCTGAAAACACACTCATGGTCAGGAAAAGTGACTCTATAATGCCATCTGGGCTTTCCATATTTTATTCTCTCTCTCTCTCTCATAACACTGCCAGGTTGAGTTTGTTAAGTCAAAAATAATTTTTTTTCATTTCCAACTCAGCTCTGGCACACTCCCCCTAAGGATGGGTCATGCATTATCTAACTCTTACATCACCTTAGAAGAGAAAGAGTCTGCCAAAAAAAAAAAAAAAAAAAAAAAAGAAAAAAAAAAAAGAAAAAAAGCAGTTTGATCGTTTTCATCCTTACACATTGTCTGTCACCTTGCAATCCTATGGAATTTCTTTCAGACAGCAATGTGAGGCTACATAAAATACTGCTTGGAACCTATTTCACCCAGAGGAAATTTTTGCTAAAAGCCATACAAAAACCATGAGAATTGGAATTTTTTTTTTTGCGGATGTTTTACAATTAAGTTGCATAAACCTATTATTTTAATTTTTTAATATTATAAACAGCTCTCTATACAGTATCTAAACATATTTAAATCAGAAAACTGTAAGACTATATCAAAGGCAAACTGAAAAATTTATTTTACTGTGCTGAAACAACAAACATCTGTTATACTAGCAGGCCTAAAATATACCATTTTGGTCAATGCAAAGATTTTAACATATTAGTCCAGTCATAAAAATTAGAAAGAAGAAAAAATAACTAATTATTTTCTGCTACTTGTAATAGTTCAGTGTGGAACCATGAGAGGAATGAGAAGGAATCAAGGTTGGAGCCCGGTAGGAAAAAAAAAAAAAAGTAATTTCTTAATTCAAAATTATGACTGTAAGTTTTGTTGTCTAGAATTCCCTACAGAATAGCTCAGATCTTCTTCACTGTGACTTCCAATAGCTACTTAGAAAGCTGGCCTCGACATCAGTACAATTATGATCTTCCTGGCTAGCTAGAGTGAAGCAAGAGGCGTCTCTTTGTGCATTGAGCCTTTAATTAAGAAATAATAAATGAGATCTACCCATAGTTCTGTGTGTCAGGCTTTGGCTTAGGAAATATAAAGACTGAGGAGCTGTGATTCATGTTCAAATATAATGCATGGTTAGGTAACATCCAAAGTGATCAGAGAGGGGAGCCAAGGTCCTGATACAACCCAACCATTCATCACTTATCAGCTCTAACCTCTTGACAATCAGAGCACCCCTCCCTCCTTTGGTAATAGGTTAATTAATTACCAATTTAGAAGTAATCTTACAAATCAGCTGTTGCCCTTGATAAGAATTAATTGCAAATACTTTTTGGGGAGGAACATATTAAATGGACCTTTCTTTAAAAGAAAATATCATCAGGAAGCAGATGAGGAGCAAGACTCTTTGAGCGGTTTCAGAGATAGGAGGATCTGAACCCTCTTCAGTGGGGATGTGGATGACAACAGAACTCATTAATTTTATTTATTGAAGAATTACCAAGATCGTGATAAAACTGTTCTAAGCTCATTTAGAAGCCTCCATAGCCCACCCAAGTTAAAATCCTTCTGAAACAGACAGTTCACCCACCCCTCCCTCTGGTGGGGGATTTAAATACAACCTAGCTCACTTTCTGCTGACATTAGCTGAGATTTTTATTTACCAGAAGGATGTGGACGTGATGGAGTGAGTCCAGAGGATGCCACAAAGATGGAGAAGGATAGAGAATCTCTCATGTGAAGATCGACTGAGATCTGGGGTTGGTCACCCTGGAGACCAGAAGGCTTAGAGGGAGAATTTATAGAAATTTCCAGTACCTAAAGGGAGCCTAGAAGAGACCTTAAGAGGGACTTTTGGCAAGGCCTGGAGTGAGAGGATGAGGTGGAATGGATTTAAACTGATAGAGGGCAAGTTTAGATTAGCTATTGGAAGGAAGAAACTTTTCACTATGAGAGTAAAGGGACACTGGAACAAGCTGCCCAGAGAAGTTGTGCATGCTCCATCACTGGCAACATTCAAGGCCAGGCTGAAGGAGGAACCTGGTCTAACAGAAGGTGTCCCTGCCCATGGGCAAGGGGGTTGGAATGAGGTGATCTTTGAGGTTCCTTCCAATCCAAATCATTCTATGAATCTATAAACTTGGGTAGATTCCTGTGAATCAAGTTTGTATATCTGGAAGATAGATGTCTAGGCTTTTCCTTCAACCAGTGGAAATCTCTTCTGCTTGCTCACATGATGAAATGTGAGTGTCAACTGTAGGGTGAGATGAACTGTGAAGAAAAATTCAGCAACTGGCCTGTTTACCTACCCACAGAGTCTAAACCAGCCTTGGGTCACATGAAGATATATGAAGATTGTAGGCAGATGACTCTTTTTGGATAGCATTCAACCTGATCTTTTTACCACTCATAAACTTTTTCTGCTGTGCTGGTGACATTAGAGGGAATAGTGGAAAACAAATACCTCCCAGAATGTCTGCTTTAGAATGGAAACCCTCTTGCAAGTACTCATTTTCTCTGTGGAGCACAGAGGTTGCTTAGAGATATAGGTAGTATGGTGTCTACACATGATGAGATGAATCCCAGCATTGATAGTCCCAATTTCTGCCAAGTTTCTGTTATTTAAATAAATAACTTGGGCATTTAATGTGCTTGAAAAATACTTCTATTCGCTTATTTCACCATGTTGATGCTGAGATCTCATCATAAATGACCACAAGCATAGAGTGATCTTAGCACAAACATAAATGCAAGGTCATCAGGACAGAAGCTGATGTCAGACTGAGTATTATACTGAGTTCCAGAGCCAGATCTTAAAAATGTCAGCTTCTTCTAGCTTTCAAAGGCTTTGAAACTGGAGACCGAACCCATCAAAAAAAGCAGGTGCCACCTATACAGATTTCAGTGATCTAGGTCTAAACTGTTCCAGAGTTGGAAGGGCTTTTCACAAGTAGAGTAGTCTTCTCTAATAAGAATTCAAACTCCCTGGACCTCCTGATGTTTATCCATTACTAGAAAAATATATGCTTCATTTCCCATTCCCATTAACATGGATAGCTGTGGCAAAGGTGGCTGAGAACCGGCGGGTTTATAGATCTGTAGCCATATGAATTATCAGCAAGATGCTTCAAAGCCACTGGAGTCCAATATTTACATCTCCTGCACAGAGCCATCATGAAGTGTATACATCACTTGAGTCCTACCTAAGCACTCAGCCAGGCTCTGCTCCCTCATATCCTGTGCTGCAAGGAGATCAACCCAAACTCTTATAACCATCAGCAATGTCAAAAAAAAAAACTTTTTTTTTTTTTTTTTTTTTTTTTTTTTTAAGTTGAGAGTATGTTTATTTCTTAGGACAACTAAATAAACAAAGGGAGTGGCATATAGTAAAGTCTTATACCTCCGTATTATATTCTCTCATTGGGTAATTTTATTCTAATTTTTTCTTTCTGTCACATTTTGGCGTTTTGTTGGTCAGAAAGAACTGAAAATACTTGCAAGAAAAATCTGCTAACAAAGAAAATCCCTCAACTTTCACAGAGAAAATTGAAAGTAAAATCTTCAAGAACAAAATAATAATATAATATTATATAATCTGAAATTAATAATGATTCAATAATTTTAAAAGAGGACATATTCAGTGAATGTCACTAGAAAATTACATTTTGCTTTGAAATTGTAGTTCATAACTAAAGGGTGAATAAATGTAGTATGACGAAGAGAAAACTAAACAGTTTAAACTCAAGATTTTAAAACATATTCACTTGAATTTTTGAAAATGTTTATTTGCCACATTTTCCCTATTTCACTTCTCATCACAACTGAAACAAAAACATTACATCAAAAATGATCTCAAAAATTCTTCTCCATTGAGGGAAAAAAATAATTTCCCACCCAACTCTGACATGCCACTTCCCAGTTTCAGATATATAATTAGAACAACATTATTTATCCATTCTGCTGCTAAGGAAGATTCTCCTTTAACTCAGTGGTAGGGGATGATCTTTGTGCTGCAGGAAAACCCAGTTTTTGTACCTTCCTGTCACCATGAATTTCTAAGTGGCCACAGAAAGAAGTGTAAGAAATGCCAAGAAGTCACAGACACCAAAAGGTTTGTTACAAGAGCATTTGCTGCTATGAATATGAACAGCATTGTTTCCATTTCTGGCATTTTGGATCCTCAAATGTTCTCCCTAGAGCCATGCAAACCTGTTGTTGCCAGAAAAATGAATGGAGACTAAGTTTATTAGGTGGTGGTGTTTGCTTCTTTTTTAGCTCAATCAACACATGGGGCTGAAATTTGGAATATGTTTAGAGATTTCTTAGATTTTTTGATATATATACATGAAAGAAAAAAAAAAAGGTAGGTCTCAGATCCAAGAAAATGCTTTATTAGTTCTTGGGCAAGATTCAGAGTTTTTTTTTCAAATTGGGAAAACTCTGCCAGTGAAAGCCAACATCTTTATGAGTCTCAGAGCAAACAGGGATGTGAAATTAAAAAAGAGATTTTTTTTTTTATTTTTATCTATGAACCTGTCCGAAACAGGAACACAGCCTTCTCTGAGTAGAAGCCCTAGAGATTCACAGTCCCTACTAACCCTTCAGCCCTGCGCATTCCTCACCAAATAGATGTCATACATCATTTCTGAAACTCAGACTGCAAATGGGAGCGTTTCCTAGAGGCAGGAGTAAATGACTCCCCTGATATCTCTTTCTCATATATGGCATTCCACCACCTATTGTCCACTCCGTATGCTTCCCTCTTCCTGGTAATACCCCCAAGAGATAGCTGATGTCCCGCAAAATAACCAGAGAATGCATCTTTAATTGGGTCCAGAAGAAACTTTATTACCCTGTAGCTAGCTTCTTTGGTTTTTTCTATAACAAATTATCCTAATGATCTGACCCAGGACCAGATGTTAATTGCAATGGAAAGTAATCAATTTCCTTTACTGAGCGTGAACTCATTTGCAAGGTTAGTCAGTGAGCAGATATGGAGTTCTTAATGAGGCAAGAACATAGCAGACCTTCTGGGTTCCTTGTGTCGATTCCAGGTTTACTGCATTGCACCCATTTTCACTCTGCCCTTCTTTAGCCAGGCCACCCTATTAAAAAAAAAAAAAAAAAAAAAAAAAAAAAAAAAAACCAGGCAAAAAACCCTGCAATCTGTCTCTGATCATTTGGTAAAGGATGGAAAAAAAAATAATGATGCAACAACCAGAGCCATCTGAGAGCAGTAGATTCTGAGAGACAAAATCACCCTCTGTATATATAAAAATAAAAATAATAAATATGTAAATCACACGGGAAATTATGGCTAACGGCATGTTGTTTAATAGAGGGTATTATTATAAATATGGGAGATGCTCAAACAACAAATTAAGCCTGCAGTATTCCGAAAAGGAGCTCAGAGGACGCAACCTAAATTCTAACTTGGCTGCTGTCTTCAGTGCTTCTGTGCTTTTGTCTGGGTTTTATATTACCACTGAGCACAGCTTTAAGAGTGAAAGGTTGGGCCATCCAGAGTGATAAAAATATAAAGAGGGGAGGGCAATAGCAGAAGGAGGTATTTAATCTTCCAGTGAACTTCTCAGAAGATAGTTTCGCAAGAAAAAGAGCTTTTGGTGGGATTGGATGCAAAGAGTAGTTTCCATCCTGGGGAGGATAAGTGGCTGTGTGTTCAGCAGCCACCAGGATAGCTGTAACCATACAACCTCTGGTGTATTTGCACCAGTGGAGCTGAAAATTGGAGTAAACACCATTGTTGTGAAGAGCAATTTAGGCTGTCTACCTAGGGGTTGTAATGGGGCAACTGCTGCTGCTGCTGCTCAGAGTAATTCTCCAGTCTGCCCTGGGTCTGTGAAACAACATTTTTAATTTTTTAAAATTTTTAATTTTTTAAAAAATACTTTATTTAGAGAGAGCTGTCCAGCTCTCTCTAAATTTCTAATTCTAAATCAAGCCCTCCTGCTTTTAAGCCCAATTTTTTGGTGTTAAAATCCCATATACACCATTTTATGTGTGAAAGTAGACCATAAATTTAAATCAAGGCCTCTTACAAGCAAACTTGGTTTTAAAATATTTAAGAATTAGCTCCACTGCACCAAGACTGAACCTCATATTTCTGTTAATCAGTAAAACTTAGCTCAGAAATCAAATAGTTTTTTCTCTCAGGGTAATGTTCTACAAAATACTCCAAGGTATACAAGCTATCAGAACAAACTCTATCCCAAGGATATATGTGGACAAGAAGAAGAAAAGCAGGCTACCAAGTGATTGGTAACAATGCCTGGGACAATTATTCACTTGCAGAAGGAAGTGTCTCTCATTTACAGTCCCAGTCCAAATGATTCTTGGAACTCACATTTTTGGGACTGGCAGTACCACTCCTGGGAGATGATCAAGGGAAACCAGACATGAGGGTGATGTGCTATTGAGGCAGTGGGGGCAGGGGAGCAAGAGAAATCTAAGGAAAGAAGGATTAATCAAAGAGAAGGAAGGGGAAAAAAATCCAACTCCATAAGATATTTTTATATGTATCTGTTATAGCATCTAATTGCAAAACTGAAATTTCAGTGGTCCCCAATGGAGTTACCTAAAGTACTAGTAACTTTCAGTGCATTCAACTAGAAAGGGGTATTGAAAGGTGCATTCTGCACCTGTCTACATTAATAAATATCGGTTCTGTAAGAGATTTTCTCAGTGATGAGGTCTCCCCCATAATGTGCCTATATTAAAGACCCCTTCAAAATGCACACCAGGTTGTTCTGCACAACAAGGACGGGGTTTGACAAAATCTGTAGCTTTCCAGTTTGCTTGAGGTGAACACAGATCCAGGAGGTGAGGGGGTCGGCCATGAGGGGGGAGGAAAATGTGCTTCTCACATGTATTTTCAGGGACAAAATCCCTGAGCAGGGTATTTAAAATGAGGTGTCTTTCCCAGCAAGTTGAGTTGATTGGGAAGGATGCTTAAAGAAGAAAATGTATCACCATTCTGATGGAGAAGAGCAAATGTGCATCAGGGTTGCTCACAGCTCTGTATGCCCTGGAGTCATCTGAACTCTTGCAACAGAAGAAAACTTACTTTATTAAAGTCCTTTCCTAGCAGGTGTTCAAGTGCTCATCTTGCCTGTTGATACATTTGAAGTGGAAATCAGAGGATCAAGTGACTGTGGCAGAGTTTGTGAGAAGGTGGGCCTGATAACCACTTGTGGTGTTGGGCACTGAAGAATTTGGGCAATTGTGCTGAAGAGGCAGCCTTGCACACAGCCAGATCCAGCCCTTGACTCCACCATGCCCCTCTCTCACTGTAACAGGGGAGGCAGAATTGCCCCTGGGGCCATCAGGTACTGCTTTGGCCAAATTAATAACAGTGCAGGGAACATCTCAAACCCCTTCACCTGGAGTTTGACCTCCCCTGCTCACAGCTCTGCAAGCCCAAAACCTGTTCATCTGCCTGTCAGACACCAGCACAGATATCTGCATGAGTAATCACTGCAGATCCAAAACTCTGCATGTGACTTAAATGACACTTTCTCCCTCGCTTCTCCTTTCCCCATCTCACCCAAAATAACAATGACACAACTGCTATTTTCACCTGCTCCCCAGAAGAGATATCCAAAAGCACTTCCCTGTCTACTTATCACCTCTCCTTTCTCCTCAGAGTTTGTCTGCGCACCAAGAAAAAGATGTTGTTGATTTTTTTTTTTTCTGGACATTCAGCAAATGCGCCCTCACTTTTTGCTTACAAAAAACTTTTCAGCAGAGGATGTTTAGTGTTACCAGAGAATACACTAAGTCATTAAAATATATCTGCAGAGAAGCTGCAGGAAATATCACAGGTTCATAACCTCTACCATGAACCCCAGACCCCACACAAACACATTTTCTTGTTCTACAGAGGGTCAGCTTTGGACAGGGTCAGACAAATGGAGCTAGGCTTATTAGCCTGGGCTCCCAGCCAGCATGCTGGAGCTCATGGCAGGGTGCAGAGGCAAGGTGTGGGTGGTGCAGGAGGTGGGAAAGTGCAGACAGCATGGAAAGAGGCAGTTGGAGGCAGTGAGAGGAACCTGGGGCGCAGAGTGAGAAAGCAGAGGATGCTCAGGAAATGAGGAGGAGGGGCACACCCGGAGATGGGGTCAGAACCAAAACAGCAGGTGCACATGGAGGAAGAAGAGATGGCAGCAAAGCGTGGATGAGGACACTGCCATGATGCTGGCTTTAGTCACCCCCTCCAGTGACAGCCAGTGTGATGGTGTTGCCCCTAGACAGAGCACTTAGCCAGCTGTGCAGTGCTGCATGTGGGGAAAAAGAAACTTCTTCCTGACCCCTGCAGGCAATCAGTTTATGCCCTGAAGCATGAGATTTGATTAGCCTCATTATCTCAGCTTACATAACTGTAAACGTTATTAATGGTAATAAAATTATCTAGCCTGTTTTAATAATACAGCCACAGTATTTGTCTCGATGACCTCCTGCGGCTGTAAATCCCACAGGGGACTGGCACATGGCATAGTGGTTCTTTTTATTTATTCTAAATTTACCAGCCATTAATTTCACCAAGTCACCCCTTGTTCTCCCATTATGGGATAAAGCTAGAAGAAGGCGATTATGCCTCTGTGCACCTTTCCTAATGCCAAACACAAGTAACTCCAAGTCTGACTAATAAGTTTGGGAATAGACACCACCAGGCCTTCACAACTTGGGATTAATCCTCTGTCCCTAGCTGTCAACTAATGCATTCCCATGATATCATCGGACTTGGCCCAAACTCCTTAAAACTCACCATGCAATTAAGGAGATTTAGTATCCTGGATGTGAACTCATCAATTACCTGAAGCCTAAGCTACAATTTCAGCTTCCAAGTGTCCCAAAGTAGCAAAACTTCCCTGGTCTCTGCAGAGAGGTCTTTGCCAAGGGAGATGCAGCAGCGCCACTTTAGATTTCAGCCATAGTATTTTCCTCCATCTCTGATGTCCTGCTTTCTGGCTCTGCAGAAGCCACCAAACCACAGGGCAAAGTCCCTCTCCCAGTGGGTGATATTTCCCCCAGAGGTCTTCCCAGCACGTTTTTAGGGAATGCTCACATGGGAGATGGCCACAAACTCTTCCTAATTTGATGCATGCTTGCTCCTTGCTATGAAAGGTGAAGGAAACTCCTGCCTTGTCTTGTCTCATGCCTAGAAATATCTGGACAAATCAAATAAAGAATGAGAGAATCACGTATTCTTTGTCTTGCCTGCAGCAGATTGTACCTGTCTATATAATTTTTATGGAAATCCTGAGAATCTGTTCCTACACTCACACTTTTAAATATAAAGAATGTTATTATGGGACAAAGTTAGGGATAATTTTGAGAAGAGAGGAGTAATAAAGACTTACTATTCTATTGTGCTTCCATGTACAGTGCTGTACTGTGTCCTCACATAGAGTGTGGGGGGAAATCATAACTTCAGCGTTATCTTTCAGGAGCAAAGATACAATGAGATAATTCATATTATCCGTGGTTTTTTGTTTTTTTTTTTTTTTTCTTTCTTAAACTAGGTTTTGCCTGCTTAATACAAATACCCAATGTAAACATTCCCTCATTGTCACAAATTAGGCTGTCCCTAAGCAACTAAGCCAAAATGAGCCTGGCTGAAAACAAACAGTAAGGTCAACAGGGAGGTTGTGCTGGAGGTTGGCCTAACATAATTCACATCTTAGGTTAAACCCTTCTGTTTCTTGCTCCTCCATTTGGAGAAACCATTTGTAGAGCCCTGCTGATTCAAATGAGAAACCAGGGTGAAGTATTGCTGCAGCTTGTAGGAAATCCTTCAGAAACCATGCTGGGGGCAGGGGAGCAGCAGTGGGGTGAAGGATGAATTTGTTCTGCATGCCGTGACTGCAGCATTTGCACAGAGGGTGCCATCCCAGAAGCTGTTTTGTGCTACTTTCTCCTGAGGACACTAATAGTTTTCAGCAACAAAAGGTGTGCAAGGTCCAGACCTGTTGTAACAAAATGTCTGCTGAGACTTCTACATGATCTTATTAGTTTTGGGAAGGAGGGAGTGTGGGCTCCTGCCTGAGGTCACAGCTGCCAAGGGGCTGCTTCCCTTTCATCTCCAATGCCAGGGCTGAGTCCAGCCAGTGTCCTCAGGCCAGGCAGAAGAGGGTCCCAGCACCTCAGTAAAAGCAGAGAGGGACAGCACAGTTCCCCCAAACCCTGTCTGCTTTCAGAACAAAGGCAGGTCCAGGTGAGCCTTTCGGAGAGCCAGCATCCTCTGGGTCTTCCTTGTGCAGATGCTGCTCCTCAGTACCACCACGGCAGCTCAGATTTGTATAGATAAACTCTCCAGACTGAAGGCAGAGCTGATTTCCCAGTCCGCAGCATTGACCTACTAGTTAAGCACTGCAGTGCTGTTTGCTGGATTCCCAGCGTAAACATATGCTTTCAAACACAAATTGGGATTCTTCTAACAGATTAAAGCTGTTTTCCTTCCCTGGAAAACAGCCCATGAGGAAGGGAGCTAAAGGCTCGGCTGCCTCACCATGCTCCCTGGCTCAAGAGGATTTAATATTCAAGTCGCCAGCTTTCTGTCCCCCCTTCCCCTCTGCCCGCCCCTTCCCCTCCTCACCCCCTCCTGCAGACTGACTCCACGTCTGTGCCTTCCTCCTACCGATTTCCCTCAGGTCAGAAGAACTCTGTCATCAATCCCCCACTGAGACTTATTTCCAAAGATCAGCACTGACCCAGAAGTCACTTGGCACCGCACCATCAGAACAGCATGTGCCGGCGCTGCTGAGAGGAGAATCTCACAGAGACCGGATTCAGGATGTCGGGCCGTCTGCTAAGCACTTGTCAGGTTCCCATATTTCAGAAAGAAGTCTTTATGCTGCTGACCTGGTGACTGGAGGATGTATTTATAAAAAAAACCACGCAAGGGTCAGGCTGGTTGACCTTGTTGTAGCACTCTGCACTGCTGAGCAGGAGGGACAGGGCTGATTCCCAGCGCTCGCTGCTCACACCCAGGGGCAGGAGACGGCTGCTTGGAGATAGGGTTGGGAAGGCAAAGACTGTCAGTGTTGGGGATGTGCTGTGGGATGAAGGGCTGTTAGGACACTAGAGAGAGATGCATGTGAAGTACCAGAAGAAATTCTGCACCTGCTTGTGGACCTCAGGGCTTCAGGGCCACAGCAAGGGGAAGGACCTACGTGTCAGGGTTGATGTGAGGTAGGACCAGATAAAAGGATTATTCAGCTCAAGAGCTGTCACTAGAAACCCTACACTACACAGTGTTATGTTTCCTGCTCCGGGCCTTCCTTTGCTGCTCAGTGGACTACATGTTGATCAGACACCTCCATCTGATAGAAAGCCCAAGGAAAAAGGGAGAACCAACAGCACTGTGCTGTAAATTTACTTGGTCCAGGAAGCATCAGGCCAGTAGCTGCATTAAAGATAGCTTGTAAGCATAAGCCAAAAAGTAGCTTAGATTTTGTGAAAATAAGAATAGAGCTCTCTGCTACAGCTTAAAGAGGACCTTCCAAGAAAAACAGACAATGCACAGGGATACCTTGGTGTGGAGAAACCAGTCCTTCCACCTCTCACTTAGTAAGTGGTGGCTGCACCCAACTCATAATCTCTCAAGGCAATGTGATCCTCGCACAGAAGGGAGTCCTTTCCACATGAGCATCAGGTACAATCAGCAAACATCACTCACACAATCTCTAAGGCCAGAGCCTGAAGAAACTGAAATATTTTTTAATAGGCTAAATACATCCCTTGGTGCCTGCCAGCTTAGAAAACACAGAGCTTTTCCAAATCCAGGGGCAACTGGATTGCATGCTACATGCAGGTGTGGCACAGCTGATTCCACAATCAGAGCAGGACAGAGAAAAGTGCTCTGCTTTGGAAACACAGATGCCAGCCATAAAGGAAACTTGTGACAAGATGTGACTGCTCTGACTGTGCTATCTGAGACTGTCCCTTTTCACTGCATACAGGGAATTTGTGACACAGAGCATCAGTGCTGACTTCATCAGTGTTTGCTGGTGTCCCTAAGCAGTCAAGAACCAAACAAAAGTGATGTCTATTCAACCATTATCGTGGGTGCAGATCTGAAATTTGAATCACAGCTTTCACTGTGGTTGGTCAGAGAATGACACATGCTATTATGGCCCTATCTTCCGGGGTGAACTAAACATATTTTTGTGGTGATATTTCTAGTTGTCATGCTCACAATTCTGAATTTTGAATCCTCTGAATACTGGTAAATCCTCAAGGGTTTAAGCATTCAGAAGAAGGGAAAAGGCCACTAATGGGAGATGGAGAAAGAATTAAAAGGAGACACAACATAATGCATAGCTAAACACAAGCACACACAAACAATCAAATCAGTCCTACTTTGAATGAAATCACTCTGGGAAGAACAATTCCTTTCACTCCAGGAAATACTGGGTGAATTTCTCCAGCCCATGTTATGTAGGTCAAAGCAGATTATCGCAGTAGTCCTCAGGGCTTTAACATCTATGAATATACCCAGCTGATTGCTGAGCAGGCCTGTGGAGTGGCTTGGTGTAATGTGTGCTGATACTGTTCAGACATAGAGGATGGGCACATGCCTGAGCTCAGAGACTGCATTGTTTTGGGTATAATACACAATTTTCAGTGCTGAGATGCTGTATTCTCATAACAGCATTTACTTACTTTCCCAGCCTTCACTTTGGTTTCTGTGAAGTCTGGGAAAGGGATCCAAGACTTCAGTGTCACTGCAGATCCATGGGACAGCATTTCTTGGCAGAAGCATACAAATATTTCTTCCTACCCTATTCTCAGGGCAGTGCTGGTGCTTTTCTGACACTACATGGGTCCCACCCCAGGCCTGGTCAGCTGCATGAGCTGGCTCACCTAGGAACTCTTCAGGAGCTGGACTCAACAATCCTTGTGAGTCCCTTCAGACTCTGCATATTCTCTGATTCTGAGGTTGTGATAAAACCCTCAAGCCTGATGAGTGCTAGCAGAGAGAGCACAGACATGCAGATAAGGGCAGGGGATGACATTGCCCCTGCTCATGGCAGCTGGCCATTGGAGCTATTTACTTATATTATCCAAACATGTCCTTCTCTGTCCTGTCTTAGGAGCTGTGGTGATTGATATGGGGCTGACTTCAGACACTGCTCCCCTCTAACCCAGCTGAGTGCCTCAGCAGTGACGGCAGAAGGGCTGAAGACGCTTCCTTTCCCAATGTCTTGACAGAGAATGGCTCCAGCAGGAACCAGACCTGGCATCTGTTGCATGTTGCGTTAGGACCCCGGGCTGTGAGCTGTAGCAGCATGGAGCAGACATGCCTTCTGCTCCACTGCCTTGTCTGTGGGGAGCAGCAGACGCTGGGGAGAGGGGGAGACAGGCACCGCTACAGATTCGTTATCATAAAACACCAGGAGCCTGGAGTCAGGGCACGGGCCAGGCCTTGAGGCATTTTAGTCTGCACTATCCCAAGAATGCTTCCAGCTAATTTTCACTGTCTTTTTCTCCCTCTTCCCCCTGCTCATAAGAGCTGAGTTATCAGATCCTCAGTATTCATCCCACAGTACAGGTAAAACCAACATTAATTCTTTGCTCTCCCATCTTACAATTTCCATTTCAGCACCTCTCAGTATCTTGGGAGACAGCCCTTATACTCTGAGCTTAGCCCACAGGTAAATCCTCAGAGGTGGCTGTTTCCACTCTTCCTATGCCCATTGCTCTAAGAAAATATAATAAGAAAAAATAAAAATATGCTCACATTAGTATACAGAGAGAGGCAATTTATACAAGGCATTAGGCATGCAGTACAAATGAGAGTACAGGAAAAGAAGAGTGAATGGTGAATGTTTATGGAATAAGTTAACAACTGGGAATGATGTTGCATTTTCCATGCAAGCAGACAGACAGATATAACACGGTCCCAATAGGGAAGAATAAATCCCTGTAGTTTGTGGCCTACTTTCAGCTTCATTAATGGAATAAAGGCCAGGAGGCATGATGTCATGAAATTAGCTTCCTAATTAAACATTGCCTTTGCCTCCCTTCCCCTCCCTTCTCTGGATGAAGTCAGTGGCTTTTCTGGCTCAAAGTGCTTTCTATTTGTCAAAGATTGAAGCTCCTGTGCAGGGTATTTAGATATCTTTACCAACATCTCACAACTGCATGTTCTGCAGTTTGAAGCCTGGAGAATGGCACCCTGGCTTCTCTTCGTAGACTCCTAGAAAACCCAGTTCAGAACTCAGACAGTCCTTTCACAGACCTGCCCATGCAACTTTCTCCAAGAACCTTTGAAGGAACATGCTAGACATAGCCATTAAGGGTCCTAAAGTAAATTTGCTGGTTGGAACTGTTCAGTGAACTAATGCTTGCTCTGAATTTGCTCTTTCATCTCAACTTTTCATATAACGAAGGGTCAGAACACCCACCATAACTTTGGACTGTTCAATCTAACTGAGTGATGAGCCCGTCTTGCTAGGTAGCAGGAGACTGGGTCTTTGTTGTCCTGTCCACTCCTTATTACCCCATGTCCATCACTGGTGAAGAACCAGCCTGATGGTAAGATGGAAACAGATTAAAAATATTCCTTCCTTCTTTCCTAGACATGTACAACAATATTGAGAAACTGAGTCTTTATCTGATAAAAAATCCCCAGAATCAGGTTGTATACACCATCTCCAACCCTGTCTGAGAGTAGGGAAGAGGTATTCCAAGAAGAACTTTGACTAAAGAAGGAAAGATTTAACCTTCTCTACTTTTACAATTTTTACAGTATGTTAATTGGTAAAACTAACTCCATAGCTTGTTCATAATGTAGGTGACTCATACACAGAGGAAAAAAAAATCAGTATTTCCCCCCATTCTATAATATAATTGTTTACAATAGTAATTCCAGAAAAAGGCCAAAATTAATTACTATCATAAAAAAATTGGACAAAGTTTTCCAAACTTATCCAAAGTTTGTGGCAGCCTAGTAGGCCCTTGTAGTGTAATATTCTTAAACCAAATCCTTATCATAGCTATAATCAAAAGCAAACCATATCCCTCCCAAGTTTCTCTGCACCCATCATCGGCCTAAACAATTTTTTACCTTTTTTTTCTGAATCTACAATATGGCGAGCGCACTGACCTTTCTCCCAGAAAATGTCCATGGCCTTACTTTGTCCATTCAGCTAAAAATGCTGCAAATACAGTATGGCCATGAATAATAGAGAGTGCAAAAGTAGATGTTGCCAAGAGTGGGTGACTCAGGAAGTGGTTCAGACATATGCATGAGAACATTTAGCCCTGCGATTCATCAAATGTGGATGTGTTGCTCATATTTATCATTTTTATTCCAATATCAAAGCAGAATCTACTACATTTATTTAGGAAGTTACAGCTCCTGCAGTTCTAGCTATTGAAGATGAGGACATCCCAGCGTGAGGCCACAGTCCCACTCTCAGCACTCAGGTGATGTGATGGGAGGTCTGTTGATATGTCTCTGTGTTAGGCTCGTGGTGTGGGGCAGGAGTGGAGTGGACTGCAGTTTCAGGTGGGACAAGGCTCTAGTTGCTCATCTTAATCTCCACATACAGACCCTTCAGGCACTGGAGCCACCCCAGTGTCTAATTTATCACCTATGGGCTCCCTCCTTCTCCTAAAATTCCACATGTAAAAATGTGGGGATTCAGAAGTGAACTGAACTGCCCTGAAAAGAGTGTGGTTGATATTCAGGGACTCAAATTACCTTAGTCCCAGCCATCCACCCCCACTTCAGGAACCACACTGGTGCTGACAAACTGAGACACCAAGCGAGAGAGATGCACAAGGTCATGAAAGGAAGGGGTGATGGGGCTGTGTGCCAGTGATACAAAACATGAGCTACAGCCTTAACCCCAGAGCAAACATCCTCTCCACTCTGCACCTCTCCTTCCCTCTCCCTCTTCCTGCTCTGCCATGCAAGTCCCAGTGTGATACTACTACAGGGCATCCCTGTAATGTATGTTAAGTAAGCGTGTGTCTCCGGGTGCGCTTGTCTCCCATCGAGATGGAGTTATTTTCTCTCACTCGGCATCTTTTGTGCAGGTGCATGCTTTACAAACAGAAAAATCAGCACTCTGCAAAAGTGTTTCTGTTAACATTTATCACCCCTTCCCTTAGTCATCACCACAGCAGCCCTCCCGGGGGAATGGGAATGCTAATTCAAGGGAAGATGTAATGCCAGACCATTGGGAGCCCTGGATTAGAACAACAAGAGAAAGAGAGAAGGAGGAAAAAAGAGAGAGCCAGGAAGGGAGAAAGAGTACTAAAGACAGAGGCAGAGAAAGAGTTGAAGTCTCATTCCCTTTTATTGCAGCTCCATGCTTTTTAATTGTTCCGCCTGAGTAAATTCTTCCTCTGTGATCCTGTTGTTAATGAAAAAGTCCATTGCGGTCACTCTGATGGCTTTAAGCTTATGCTTGTACAATGGCTTCTTGAATCCCAGAGCTGTTAATATACCTGGAGTGGAGCAGCTGCAGGGCAATCTATTTCTATGATAATGTGTATACAGAGGTTTTTTATCTTTTTTCTTCTTCTTTCTTTTTTTTTTTTTTTGGGTACACGAAAGGCAAAACAGAGTGGTTCCTAACTGCTATCCTCTTTTGTCTCCTTCACCTCTGATCTTTCTTCTAAATATTTCTAGATGGTCTACCCAGGGCCCCAGGTATTATAATACAACTTCAGTTTTGATAGGCCACTGTTAAGGGTTGAGACTTTATCTACAACTGAGTGATATAAAGCTCAGTGTTGCCATTGCAAAATTATAAGTGTACAATGGCTAATCTCTATAAAGGACTAGACTGATAAAATGAAAATCCCAAGATAGCCCAAAGAGCTTTTGAACTGCAGCAAAACCTCTGGTTCTGAAATCTAGGGGTAAAATTATTTCACCCTCCAAGTTTTCCCATAGTACACAGGGATTAAAATTGAAATCTGGAGTTTCACCCTATGATATTGTAAAATGTTATAATGTGAAACAAAAAAATTTTCCACACTGTGCAAAACTCAGCACTCATGTTTGAGGTTGTAGTACCACACAGAAATCTATTATAATTTTTGCCAAAGTAGTTAAATTTAGTGCTTATTTCTCTGTCACACAGGTTGATCAAAAATTATGTTCTCTTTTTCCCTTAATTCCTTTTTCTAATGAAAGTTTTGAAAATTGACATGAAATAAGAAGCTGAAATCTTCTACAATGCGTCAGATACTCCTGAAAAGGCAACAAACCTTCAACTCCATCCCTGAAATTCCCCCTTTAAAAAGTCAAACACATTTTTGGTGGAAAAAAAATTAACTACAGTTTCCTAGTGCATAATATTCCTATTTTTAGCAAGGAGTGTAGTATAGTGAGGACTGCCCAACAGAGCTTATCATGACTTGTAAAAACAGCACATTGAGACACAGAACTTTGCTGTATTATATGCAGAGATCCTTCAGATCTAATTTGTATAAAAAAAGGATACTCTCTTCAATTATATACAGCAAAAGCACATTCAACTTGAGGACACACAATATCTTAAAAATCTGTTGAAAACAGAGAGCATATTGCAGGCAGTGAAGATGTCAACTCATCTTCTTTGTACTTTTTAATGTTGTCTAAATCCAAATAATCCAAAACCCAAACCTTTATCAATTTTGGTATCACAATCTCACCCTTGGTGAAAGGTGTGGCCAAAACACTGCAAAAAATCAAGAGGTTTTCTTTTTTGTTCTTTGACATACTATGAAATGGATGATTGCTCTAACTTCCCCCTACCCCCTCTGTTATTATTTAGAAGAAACTGTCAAAGAAAGGTAACGTAACAAAAAACTTGACTCAGTTTGTCACAGATGTATGTTTGGGGCTAAAAAGGGCAATGGAGCTTCACATATGTTCACTGAAGAAAAGAACATTTGGACACCTTACTAGAAGGGTTTTGTGATACCAAAAAAAAAAAAAAAAATTATATTCAGTATTAAACCAGAAGATTCTACAATACATATATACATACATACATATATACATATATACATATATACATATATATATATATTTTCCCCCCTCTACTTCTATATGATAAGGCAAATATTCTTCTAGTAGAGGCAGAAAAATGAGAGATTCAATGACCATCTTCCTGCAACTATGCAATTTTTTCAGTCTAAAGACAACACTGTGCCAGTGAAAGGTCTTGTTTGAGCAGCTGGAGACTTGAAGATTTACATTTTTAGGCAGTGTAAAATAGTTGGCCAATAAGAGCAACTCAGAAAATGAAGGGAAAATTTAATCTGAAGCTTATTCAAATACTCAACCTCTATTTAATTTCAGCCCAGCTAAGATCCTTAAGGGTGCTCTACCTGTCCAGTTGTTTCAGGTTATACTCTACTAATCACTCCAAATATTGAATTAAGTTGACACTGTATCTGCAATTAAAAATAAATGTGACAGTGCAAGGAAGCAAGAGGATGTTATTCAACAAAAACAAGCAGTGATTCATCTGTAATCTTTTGTATCAGGCACACCACCTTTACTGTAGTGAGATGGGCTATTCAGTCAAGCTTCTGTTGACATGCTTTGACAAAATTTATTTCTTCAGGTTGTTTGCTTGATCCTAGAGAGCAAAAGATAGAGCCTGCTGTTTTATACATTGTATGAGCTCCTAATAAGGAAGAGTGTCTTTTCCCTGGAGGACTTAAATTAAAAGAGACATGACAGAGAATAGGGACAGCAATAAAAGTAAAGACAAAAGTTGAAGGGCATCGTTTTCAGAGGATGTTTGGATACTAGAAACTTCCAGGGGTCGATTCTTTTGGTTGTCTGGAAAAGGACAGTGGATTCTGATGTAAATATCAATTCTGGATAAGGAGACAGGACAGCTGGGTTTGCTGCTGTGTGGACATATCTCCTGGCTCCAAATAAGCTCAGGCATTTGTAGCTCAGAGCCCCCTCTGGTGCAGACATTGCTTGGAAATCACTCCCAAGCTCTGAGGTCACTTTGTTGCTTTTGGAAGCCTTTAAAAAAACCCCAAAAAACTAATGCACAAGGCTGGGTGTGAATTCTTGTAAATGAAACCAGGGATGGGGAATGGTGTATGGTAGGGCTGAGATGAAACACACACTGCAGGCTTGGGGCTCTATTTGTAGCTCAGGCAGCTTTCTCCAGAGGTCAGGTTTTTTATTCTCTAACAAAGGTACAAAATTCTCTTCTAGAGTCAACATTGGTGACTAAAGAGTTTTGATTTAAAGGACAACATCAAACACAAAATAATAAAATTATCATGGATCAAACTGAGACTAATATATCTGGCTAGTTTAAGGGTCAGGTCTTGGCACCCTAGCTGGATCAGATGGTTTTGTGAAAAATATTTGTATTGTTAACCTACTTCTCTGTGGGCCTTGAGTTGAAATGGTGATGCTTCCAGGAAATATGCAGCTGTGTGCAAGGAGAACAACAACTAACTCAAGCCCAGATAGTGATATGCAGCCAGCTGAGCCAGTCTGTTTCCTTCTCCAGAAAAAAAGTACAAAATGTGTTGACTTGATGTCTTGGGGAGAAAAGAAAAACAAAGGAAAAAAAAAAACCAAAAAAACAAACCAAACCCAACCAAGAAAAACAACAACAAAAAAAAAAGCTGGACTCACACCAACTCAGCCTTTACAAAGTCTAGGCTTGGCCTCAACCTTGCTGCAAGATAGAGATGAAAGGAACAACTTCCTCTCCAGAGAACCCTACCAGCACATGCCACAATAATACCAGCTGAACTGCAGATGCTTTGTAGCAAGTAGCCTTTAAGGACCTGGGAAACCAGCCCACTGCCTTATTGAGCTATTACCTCCTATACAAACATTGCATTTACTATCCATATCCCTACCAGAGGCACTGCAGTTTCATTCTGGCTTACCAGGTACAATGACTGCTGTTCCCCTCTTGATCCTTTTCAATTTTTGTGCTCCTCTGTCTCACTGTTCCTGTTGTCCTCAGGAATGATGGAATCATGCTGCTCCAAAACTCACTGCTGCCTACAGATCAGTGCAGAACTGTAGGCACACATTTCCATTTGGGCATTATTGTCTGCTCTAGATGAGTGAAACCAAATTAGCTTTGCTCCTACAAGAAACTTTAGACTTTGAGAAAGCAAAAACATTCCCGCCTTTAGTCTAAAATTACAGTGAATATAACTTTATACCCTCATTGCCAAGCTACACTAAACATTGTGCCTTTTTAGCTGCTGCAAGAACAGCAAATAAAAATGCAGCTTGCATGTTATAATTTTCAATACAGTAGTTGCTGGCTCAGGCAAAGCAAGTTAAGGGGGGTGGGGGGGAGGCAGAAAACCATAAAGGATTCTGGGTATTTTTTTTTTCCTTTTACCTCATTAAGCTTTGCTTCCAATTACATTTTAATGATGCTTGATGTCTTCTGTATGCTAGCATTTACTGCAGTCTCTTTAAATTTAATCGTCTTGATAATGGGTTACTCTGACACTGCAAATTAGGGGCTGAAAGAAACCTTTTGCCACATCCAGGAAAAGCTGTATGTCCACTCTGCAGCCTGTTGCTACTCAGCAAGAAATAGCAGCCTGGCATTGTAGTGTTCCTTCTGCCTCATGGCTTCCTGCTTCCTAAACGGTGAATTAGGATGAACTAATCACACACGCGGGGGTAGGGGGAAGAATAAAAAAAGGTTTATTTCTGGAATGTTGTTTTCTACCAGTGTGTTTGAAGCCACTTTGGGCCATGGGGCACCATTTTGAGCAGCTTGTTTTCCCCAGTTTTCTCCTCCCTCATTGGGAGCTCTAATGGTTGGCTTCTTGCTGTTACTGGTGGCTAAGGGGAGTTTATGGATTTATTTTTGAAGATAGCCTTACCTTTTTCCAGCACCTCTCATCCTCATACAACAGGCATCTAGATAGTATCCACGCAAGCTGTAAACTCACAGCCTCATGTGGAAAGATGAAGAGTGTAAAATTAGAGGCTCATCACCCACATATTTTCACACTTGCTTGTGCTGTATTTTGGATACTGCTTTTGCTATCGGTTTATATGATTTCCCATCATCAAAACATCTAATCACCTAGCAACCACTGGGTCAAAACCCTTCCTAGGAGTCAAACATTTTCAGATCCCTTGTTATTCTAGAAGCACAGTAAACAGGAAAAAATCTTCAGGAAAAGAAAAGAACAGAGACAACTAGAAAGAGCACTCAGAAAGAAGTTAAAAAAACCAAGGGCCACCAGTCATAAATAAATTCAGTGGTGTAGTAGGCTTTAGGTCAGGTCCAGGTTCTGCTGAGATCTAGAGTCTCTCCTTCCTCAAAGTTTAAAAGATTTATTTAAAAAACAACTCTGAGGTAAAAAAAAAAAAAAAAAAAAAAAAAGTGTTTCAAAGGTGTTTTATGGATTTGGCCCTTAATTCAGACATTGGTTACATTTCCCAGCTTTCTTTTGGCAATTGTTCAATTTGTCTAATTACTATTTCACTAGAAATTAAGAGAGTCGCCAAACCACATGATATCTTTGAGTATATTGGTGGAATAGGTCCCCCTCCACCCACAGAGGTAAGCAGGGAAATAGTGTTTCATCAGCACATCCTGTTTGCCACTAGAAAAATGAACCTGCAGCTTCAGCTTGATCCCTACCTTCCAAGTGTTCCTCAAAAACTGCACTGACAGTGGTGCAATTGACTCAAAAAAAGAGAAAAGTAGGGTGAAGACTCCAGTTTCTCTCCAGCTCTTATCTTCCACTGTTAATGGAGCTCACTAGTGGAATAGATAGAGTGGTGAAATCATTCCCATTCTCCATCTCATAACAGCATCTCTTCTGGAAAGAGTGGAATGCCTCTGAGATGAGTACACAATTTTGGTTCAGAAGGTGGCAGGCTGGTGCAAAAAATGCAGATACTTCTCATTATGTTTACAGAAAGTAACTAGTTTGCTTAATGGCTGTCCCATTAAAGACAATAATTAAATAGATTATGGAAGCTGAACTAATCTAACAGCCTCTATGACAAAGACAAACATTTATGCTATAACTCTGATGGATCTAATTTTTTTTTTTTTTTTAACTTCTCCTTCCTGGCTTTTTTTCCTGAAGGAACTGTTTTAGTGTATCAAGGGCCATAATTCAGTCATTTCTGAAGGTCGTGATGGAAGAGATTATTCAAAATGTCCATGTGGACACCCTGTAAAGGACCAGGCAGTTTATACCTGCGGTATAATTCTCAGTTAATAGTTATTTTTCTAGTTGTGACTTTAATAAACTCTAATCTGTATAAAATTGACCAAATTGCTTACCTTATTTTTCCCAAACTGGGAGAAGGTCTCTACTCTGATCTACCATCCTCCCACCCCCACCTTGCCCTGCTTTCTTAAAAAACCATGAAAGCACAATGGGATAACTGTGAATAAAAATACATTTGTGAAAGTGTTTGAAATTTCTAAAATTAGTATGAATTTGTCTCTGAAAGTTGGCAATTTTTCAAGTGGCTTCATCGCTAGTTCTTTCCAGTGCATAATTTTTACTTCCATTGTTTTCCTTCCAACTCAACTATTTTATGCTGAAATAAATTTAGAAAGGAGAAAAATTCCATCCAGAATTCACAAACCTTTTAATTTTAACCTCATAAATGAACTTGAAAGAAAATAATATACATTACTGCCAAGATGTCTCTCTTACAAGCAAGCACTACTATTTTAGGGAAGCAGTGTATGCGGAAGGAAAATCCTGGCTGTTCTTCTCAGTCCTAAAATAACCCTCCATATATTTTTATTTTTTTGTTTTTCTGTTGTTCATTGGTTTTGGTTTTTTTGTATATATATATATATATATATATATATATATGTATTTACTCAAGGTTGCTTTTGTTTGTTTTTAAGGATCTGATTTAGGTTAAGAATGGCATAAAAACCCAATCAATATCTCAAGGAAAATGTCTCACTTCAAACAACGCTCAGCCTAACACATCTCCATTTGTTCAGCTTCCTTTCCATTTCAGCGCTATTTTAATGGGGTCTCCTCCCTTTTGCTCTAAAATAATCCCCTTACATCTTTAGAATCAATTTCTCAAAGGCCCCAAATGCCATCCTGTTGCTTCTCCAAAAGCCTTGGAAATGGACTGGAAACCAGAGAGGGTAAGGCTCTCTCCCCAGAGGTTTCAAGTGCCCACTGATTCCAGCAGGCATTTGCTTTCTTGAGGGAGGCTATTCTACTCAGCACGATAGTATTTCTGTGTAAGTGCTATGCCAAGAACACACACAAAGGCATTAAAAAAAATTAAAAAAAAAAAAAAAAGGAGTATGTTGCCCAGCTCTGGGACCCCAACATGAGAAAGACATTTATCTGTTGGAGTGCACACAGAGGAGCGTCACCAAATTGACCAGAGGGCTGGAGCACCTCTCTGTGAAGACAGGTTGAGAGAATTCAGATTGCTCAGCCTGAAGAAGAGAAGACTCCAGGAAGACCTTATAGCATCTCCCAGTACCTAAAGGGACTACAAGAAAGCTAGAGACTCTTCACAAGAATTTGTAGAGACAGCATGAAGGGCAGTGGCTTCAGGCTGAAGGAGGGTAGATTTAAATTAGAGATTAGGAAGAAATTCTCTGCTGTGAAGGTGGTGAGGCATCGGCATAGGCTGCCCGAAGAAGCTATGGATGCATCCTGTAACACCTCTCTCCTGCTTCCAACATCAAAAGTTTCCCCTGGGTTACTTTTCTGGCTTTGGATGAACATGACTGTAATGAATGCAGCTTTCACCTAGGCTCAGGATCAACACTGATATATGCAAGAAAAGTCTATCTGAATCCATGAAAGTTTTGCTTTTTCATCAGCTACAGAATTTGTGCTTACTTGTGCTATCCATTTCTATTTTGCAAAAAACAGCTATCTCCTCCTATTCACAAGTGAGAAGTTAAGGCATTTGGCAAAGAACATTAAATAAATCTGTGGCAAAATTATGATTAAAACTCCATCCTCTGTTCTGTTTTTTTTTCCTCTGAGCCTTGCTAGGTGATAAACTGATCTCCTATGACCTGTTGATCTAGGGCCCACATTCTCTTAATTATCATCTGGGCTGCTATTCCAGTCTAAAATAAATAAATAACTAATGAGGAAAAAGGATTCTTTCTACAGATTCCCACTACCTTGAGTCTTGTTTTCCTCTCCACCAGCCCATTTATCATTCAGGGAACATAAATAATTGAAAAGAATAGTACATAAAATTAATTGTAGAAAACACAGGCTTTTATATTCTCATCTGCATTAAAAAATAAAACAGGGATGCTTGAGCACTCCATTTTGTAAAGTCACTTCCAGCAGACTTTCTGCATCTGCATAGAATTAGCCACCAGACTTAGCAGCACCATTCAACCTGTGAAGATGTTCTTATCTGGCACCAATAGATCTATATCACAGGAAAGCATTAATTGAATATTTATTGACAAACACCAGAGAGAGGCGAGAAAGAGGCTGTCTGAGGATGGAAGAAGACAGAAAGTGGGGGAAGTGAAGTTGGAAAAGTGGGAAGAGAAAGCTTATGCATTTTTTCAGGACATACTGAAGTACTGTATGTTTCAGGACAGAGGCATACATTTCAGGGCATCTGAAATGTCATGACTCTATAAAAGGACCTGAAGACAAAGGGTACAACACTTTGTGCTGTTGTTTTCAGCACATCCAGGCAGGGTGAACCCATCCAGAACACTCAGTTACAATGATCACTTCCAAGGGAAAGCTCTGACACCTGCCCTCCACACAAGGGATAAGTAAGAGGCAGTGATCCAGCCCATTACAGGACCAGGCTGAAGCCTGAACACTGTGTTTTACCCAGTTTTCCTAAGGAAACAGGATTTACAGAACCATACTATGTTTATTACCTATCTCGTTGTCCCATTCTTTCGCTGCCAATATTTCTTATAGGAGCTGAGCAATTTTAACCAAATTTGACAGAGTGAGAGAAAGAAAATTCTTCAAGACAAAAAAAAGACATTACTTTCTGTGGATGTTTATGAGACTAGACAGCTGAGTGAAGGAAAGCTTTCTAAACCTCTTTTGAGAGAAAACTGAAGTATGTTCACCTTTTTATATTAGACATAGGGGAATCTACAAAAAGGATGTGATGAGAGAAAGGAGGGAGATTGGATAACATGAGAAAGTGAGCCCCATTCCTTCCGCTGCAAAAAGATGTTATTTACATCTTCAGCCCTTATGCCTTGCAGCCCTTATGCCTTCCAGCCATAAATAAAGCAATGTAACTTATGCCTGTCAGAAACGTTTTGTGCCCTCTCTTTTCTACCTCCCCCACCCAAGGGAGAAGCCTGTGTCAAGAGCAAAGACTTTGCTCTGAAGATTTTGTGGTGCTTCTTATGGGCTACTGTAGATGATGGGGTGATGAAGGGCAGCTGGGACAAAATGCTTCAGGATACCTTGAAAAGAGGGAAAACTAGAAAGGGAGGCAGAAACTGGGATGGAGCAAGAAACAATTAATAAGGAAGGGATAAGTTGAATAAGGTAATCTGTGAATTCTGTTTGGGTCAAATGAATGGACCCAATCCTAAGGTAAATGAAATCAGGACTGTCATTGGATGCCATCTAAACCTGCAGTTGTGTCACAGGCTTTGTATGGATGTGTGGAGTCCAATTTTCTCATCTCTCAGAAGCTGGGTATGTGTAACTGGTTTTCAGATAGCTGTAGAGGGATTTTGGGCTGGAGGAGAGCAGAACTGGGATGATTGACCACAACCATGCAAATACCATCCAGAACCAGAACCAAAACCAAGAAGTTCTGAAGTAATTTACACTAATGGTAGTTTATTGCAAAGAGTAATTATGCGACACCATGGCAGGGTAAAAGAGAGGAAGACTCATGGAAATGAGATGATGCACTAGGCTCCCAAGAGAAGCAGTAACGGCTATTTGAATACTAAAAAACAAGACAAATAAAATACTCAAAAAGACAAATCAAGAGTTACTTTGTCTTCACCTCACTATGACTCTTCTAGTGACTTTCTGAATGTTGGTATAGAAACCTTTCCCCTTTTTTTTTTTTTTTTTTTTTTCACTCCCAAACTTTCTTTCAGAAGACATTGAGATTCTCAGCTCACATGCTGCTATTGACAGAAGACCTCAGGTTTGTTTGCACCTTGACTGGGAGTCAGATAATCCTGACAAAAACATTGCAGAGACACGGCAGCTTTGCTCTCGCCAGCAAACTCACTGATGTGTGGCCCAAGGGTGTGTGTGCCACTGTTGTGGTTCTCTTAAATCTTTGTTTTTATAGTGGAGGCATAGCAAAAAGACAGATGATGCCAACTCCAGCATGGGGGGTATGTGCCTACCCCTCTCCACAAACCGCCTGGAGTTGTCTCTGCTCATGAGCCTCTGATAAAGGGATGTGTCCCACTCCATGTTGTTGTCCATGGGCTCACTTTTGCTCAAAAATTCCTAGGGGCTGCTAGGAGGAAGGATGGTTCAGTGGTTAAGGGCTAACCGAAGGCTCAAGAGATGCAGTCTTAATTCCCTCTGTGGTTTCAGGCAAGACACTTAGCCCGACATCCACACAGCAAAATGTCAAAACACTGCATTTCAATGCAGTCAGAGACAAAGTGCTTTATGGTGGAAATGCCAAAGGAAAAAACAAAACTTTTGTGTTTGGAAATTGGGCTTTTCTTTTCAAAATACTTTTGTTTTAAAAAATGAAGAAAAAAAGGCCCCAAAATGGGGGCAATTAAGAAAAAGAAAAAAACAAAACAAACAATAATTACATAACATTCCGACATCTATCTTGTGTGAAGCAAGGCAAGAACAAAGCATTTCACATTTATCCTGAAAGAGATTACATTTTTTCCTTTCTTTCCTACAGAATTTGTACATTTTGATTCAGTTAAATCTGAAGTTGGGTTTCTCCTTGCTCCAAACTGTAATCCTGCCTTGGCCAACTAGCACAAAATTCAAGCTCCAACTGGGAAAGGATAAAGAAAGTTGAGGAGAACAAAGAAAAGAGTTGACAATGAGATAATTTCAAGTTGTTTCTTGTTTTGATAAACATGTCATAGATAAACAAAAATAAGCCAGGGAGACAAATCTAATAGGGGTGAGAGTCTCTTTGAACATATGTTCTTGACTCAGAGATTTCTGAAAAAAATGTAGTCTGGCTATCAGCCAGTTTCTCTGCTTAAGACTGATGTGACAACTAATTAGCTGAAATGGGGAAATATATCTTTAATGCACCAGTTATGTACATGTAACTTGCTCTTTGTCAATCTGTTTGTTTTCTCCCTCCCTTTTTCTGACCCCCACAGACTACTCCCATGAGTAGGCTACTTTAAAGGTCCATTGCTTGGTAAGATTTTGATCTCAACTTTTCTGTGGTGATGGAAGAACTCTGGGAGGGCATTCAACATTTCATCCACAAAGCATTTAAAGGAAGAGAGAGTGAAAGACAGAAAGGAGGACAGAAAGAGAGAACTAAGGAATTCAGAGGGATGCATTATTCAGCACACTTGGAAATAACCCTTTTCACTGGCTCCACTAAGCCCAAATGCCCTGGAGGTTTTCACTATCTATCTTTTTCCAATGCAGCTCAGAAAAAAAAGCTCACATCTGTCAAGATCACAGTTTCAAGAGTCCCAATTTATTCAGCTGAATGGGATAAAAGCGCCTGTTGGAAAAAGATTTTAAAGGGGGGTGGGGGAGGGAGACTGTCCAGTTCCTACATCTATCTTTCTCACTCTGTGTGCATGTGTACAAAACACACTCATTCAAATACACACGCAGGCAAAGCTGCCTGCTCTCCTTCCAGCACAGAACTGTTTTTCCAACTTCACGCAGGGCAGTTCTGCAAATCTCACATCTGTCAAGAGCTGGGCAGATTTACATGCATTGACCTATAGATATGCAACCTAAGCACATATGGATATGGTATAAGAAGATATAGATATATACAGGAGGCTGCCACTGTAAGGAGAAGGGAATATAAAGGAAAAGCTTAAAAATCTTGTTGACTTTTTTTAATCTCTGCCCTTCTTGATCTGCTAAATGCTGTCACAAAAACATTTATTAATATGCAAATTCTAAGTAGCAATCTGGAGCCAGTCAGGTTGCGCTAATTTGCACATTAATATCCCTCTTCTGGTTTGCCTTTGCTCTCCAGCGAAGGAGAGGAGACAGAGGAATCTCATGCTGTATCCTTTTAAAAGGCTGCCGTGGCGGTGGTCTGAAGTTTCATTTGAAATGCTGATGTACATTTGAAGAGGAAAAATACAAACACCATCTAACTCATATGCAGAGAACAGTCAGAGCGAATAGAGAGTGTACAGGAGAACACATTGCCAGATGCTTCCTCCCCAAATCCCATAGCAGCAAAGAAGGCAGCGCCAAAATAAAATCGGTCTCAGAAACTGACTTTGGAGTTCTGGTTGTTCTCTCCTGTGGACTCATCCGTGTTTTCTGTGGCCTGGCTTTCTTCTGAGCCTGGCTTTCCTGTAGTTCACACATTGAGGGGAGAGGGAAGGGAAGTTCTGGGAAGGGAAGGGAAGACCATCTTTCTAAGGAGGACAAAAAACAGAGAGGGAAGACCTTCCATAAAAAATAGTATCTGGAATTTGATTGTAGCAGAATTGGCATGTAGTATGCTCAAAATATAGAAAGAGAGTGGATTATATAGTACTTAGACTTATGAATCAACTTGCTCCTAGATATAGGTATGAAATACTTTCATAAATCCAAAAGCTGTGGAGAAGTCAAGAAAATAAAATCTACCCAATGTTCCTAACTGCAAATGGCGCACCTCAGAAAATGTTTCAACTTGATCTTGCTGCAAGGGTGCTGAAACTAATTAATAAAATTTTTTTCTTTCCACTTACACCTTTGAACATTTTCTTACAGTCACTCTTGCAGGAGAAGCTGCTGGACAAGGAGGAATTTTGGTCTGAGTCAGTAAAGCTCTTAGGAAAGGTGGGGTTTTGCTTAGGTGAATAAATACATGACAAAGCCTATGAGTAATCATAAAAGCTGTACACTAGAATAATAAAATGGTTGACCCAGCACTTATGGGCACATTCCTGCTACTTGCTTAGGTAATCCTGCTCCTATGTTGGGTGTATTTCTTCTTGGAGAAGGTGAAGCTGGGGAATAGAGTCTTGAATTAGTTATTACACTTTATTAAGGTAGCTGAAAGTTTTAAACACTGTCAGTGTTGGGATATGTTTAGTTTAAAAAAATTTGCCTTTACAGAGAAACTGAAACAATGAAGCAATAGACTGGCAGACTCTCTAATGGTCTTTCAGACTTTCTTCCAATCTTATGTCAAACTAAAAGATTAAATAACTGTGTTCTTATGCATTCAGGCCTAAAAACAAGAGAAGACTGGCCTTGTGATGTGAACCTAGTCAGTCACCCCTAGTATAACTTAAATTGATTGAGATTTCCATACCCTGGACTTATTTCTCCAGAGACTAGGTTGAGACCTTCAGCTTGCTCCTATCATTTGATAACAGCCACTTTTGCTCTTGACTGCCCTAAGTCAAATGTAGTCCAGAGACCCTGAGGTGAAAAGATCCCTTCCAACCAACTTGATCAATAGCCTGAGTCTGTTCTGCAAAATTGTCGGGGAGATTTGCCAGCGAGGTCACCAAGTGTATTTACCCAGACTTTCATTCACGGTGTTGATTGTAAAGCTCATGATATTTTATTCACACACTGCAAAAAGTACAAATTCTGTTATGGACTGAAGCCATGAGGCCCCTATAGGTACAAGTCCTTCAGTCCCTATTAACAACTAAATTTCTGACAAACTGTTGTAACATTGCATGTCTTTACACATGCTTAAAGATATAAAAGACAGGTGAAGAAATGGATCTACTAATCTCATTTATAAGTACAAGGCAAACTTGATGAGGATGAAACACATCTTGCTTAATTTTACCTACCTTGAACACAAAATATCTACTTTAACCTCTGTAGTCCTCCTAGCCTAAATAAGGAAAATATCTCTCTTGGAAGAGATTTATCCTGTTCTGGACAGTTACCTGCTTTGGGTGTGAGAGTAGAGGCACCCTTCTCATCAGTGGCTGCAGAAGGACCAGAAAATCTAGTTTGGATTGCATGCATTATTTTGGGAAGTCTGAAATTCAATGATATGACCATCCCTCCTTCCAGGAACTAAAATGCCTGTGATCTTAATCCTACCCTTTGGCACATGAGGACCTACACCTTGTGCCAACAATTATCCTAGTGCAAAGTCATTGTAAAAATGCCAACAAAAAAAGGTTGTTGCTTTCTTTTCCTCAAAACTATGAAAATAGCACAGGAAGGAAAGGACAGGATCAACCATTGCTACCATGGGGGCTGATGCAGAGATGGTTAGAGAGGGAGGTGCCTTTGGTGAAAGCTGGACCTACTGACAACAATCACAGACAGGCAGGGGAAGGTGCAAGGTCAACCTGTAGATCACTGGAAACTAAGCACTTCCAATCCATTAATTAATTACACAGCTGGAAAGAGGGGACTGTAAAAAAAAAAAAAAAAGGTGAATACAATGACATTGCTGACAACAGGAGCCCTCTATTTATCAGTCATAATGAGCTTCTTCCGCCCCCCTGCATCCTCCCTCCCCCAGTGCTACAGCTGCACTGATGTGACTGAGCACTTGGGATCCCTTCTCACTCCCCAGCCAGCCCCCTCCTTGCCAACGTGAAGGTGACTCAGTTATTCATATCAGTTAGACCTGGGGTACCTCAGTCTGTACCAGGCTTCTTGGAGAGTAAACACCACCCACTAATGCAACATATCTGCCTGCTCTTTTCTTGGGATCCTTTGCCCATCAGCTCCTTCCCTCCCTCTTGACATCTTGTGCAATAAGCCTCTGGCTGGAATTGAAGGGCTAAAGACAAAAGTGCTACCACCTGCTCTGAATACTTGAAGCTAATGAAGTCAGAAGACAAGCACATTGAAAGTAAAAGCTATTTTTTTCCCCCTGAAGTGGTACAGAATTAAAGCACTTGTTGCAAGAGATGCTGAGGCAACCAACAAAGTTCAGCAAACAGATTCACAGGCCAATTAGTATCTACAGAGCCAAATGTTTTCAGTTCAGGATGTCTTTACAACATAAATTTCAGTAGAAATGTTATTGCCTACTCTTGTGTTATGTCCCCAGTCACTACAACTGATTTTATAAACAGAATACTAGAATAGATGTGTTCTCACCTTAATCAGACCCTTAAGCTAGTGTGCTAACCAACACCCACTGCAAGTGAGGCACAATTTAGACCTGAGACAATACCAGCATTTGTTCAGACACAGAATTTTCCTTCTACACTTGTCTAGCAGATCCTCTACAGTGCCCCATTGCTAGGGAACAACCTTATTATGTATAGGGAAACTGAGGCAGAGCCAAATGATGTATGGAGAGAGGAAAACCTCCTTTTTTCAAGACAGGGCTGAGAAACATCACTTTCTGAAAAGCATACACCTTTTAATTAACACAATCTTTCTCTTCCAGTGCCAACTTCTTTAGGATGCTTGGGGTTCATTCTGGAGAGAAGCATGTAAAATCAAATAAAATGGAATGTTTCCAGGAAGGGAGCTGCAAACACACAAGTGTCACCCCTTATGAACAGAAGAGTGGAAAGGTGTGGACTTGTCATTTAGAAGAGTGGATCTGGGGTGCAGATGGTACAATTTTAATAACCTTCTCTCATTTGCAAAGGCTATGAAAAGGAGCAATTCCTACCACTGTCTCCTGCTTTACTCCACACTAATGGATGCCTCTGAACTAGCAGAAGTCATTCCCATTAAATTCCTGCATTATCAGGCCATTACTTGACAGGGCAAAGATTAATCACAAACTTTCAGGGGACCATTTATTCCATTTGCCAATCTATCTCTCCCCGTTACGCTGCTTTGGTTGTGTTGTCAATTTTTCAAGTGCCAAGGAGTTTGGACCGATCCAGTTTTCTGTCCATCCATCTGTCACACACCTGTCAATCTGGTTCGATCTGAATGCGCTGTTTGCTCTGGGAAAGTCAGAGGGGGAGGGGAGGTGGGCGGGATGCTGAGTGGTGTAGGAGGCAGAAGGCCTGTGTTTGAAAAATAAACAGAAAACAGATTAGCAGGCTGTATTAAATAGAGAATGGAGGATTTAGAGAAACCATAGAGGTAAGAGTGAAAATTTAACAATGTAAATTTAACATCTCCCCTGGTGCTGCAGGCTGACCCATATTGTTAGTCTGAGAAACTATGAATGGGCTACCTCAAAACACCCGTGGATTTATGATTACAGTTCATTTTATTGTTCTGCTTGGTGGAGGGCAATGTGTGAAATGGATTGAATGGGAGAACAGATCTTTTAAGAAAATAAACTTTTAACTCAGTGGTCTAAGTCATTATTCAACGTCTTCAGAGCTGAGCACCAGGAGTGCTCAGGAAATGCAGCAGAGGGAAAGTGAATTGTACAAACACTTGAGAGAGGAGTTAATTACCCATCCTGATTTCCTTTTAATCGGTATGCATTAAGGCTCTGAGTTTGTTCGCCGTTAGTTTGGTTTTGAAGAGGACGACCTTTCCTTTCTAAGCTGTTCTACTTCACCACCAGCATATTTGTGCCATGACTAAAAGGTATTCTCACCTCACTGGTGGATACCACAGAAGATCCTACTGCTCAGCTCAGCTCAGAAATTACACCTTGTGCTTTGCCATACAGTTTGTACAGGTTTCTGATTTGGAAATGGTCTTGGTTCTGAATAACAATCAGGGTAAAATCCATCTAGGTTCAAGAGTGATTTGATGAGACGCAGTGGCCCAGATCCTTCCATGTATGTAAATAAGATACTAAAACGTAGAGTGCAACCATCCTGAGCTATCACTGTAGTCAATGTAGAAAAAATTAACAATTCAAATATTAAGTGGTTGTATTCCCTCTGGAAAATAACCCCTCCCCACGTTTAACAGACTTTGGTTATTATGAAACCAGCAGAAGTTTTTCAAGTAATTGTCTGAAGCTAGATAAGGTGATACGAAGCCCCAAGTCCCTCTAGGATCCACTTTTAGCTCAAATGATCCTGATCTCCAGAAAACAGGAAAACCTAGATTTCAAAACCTGCAGCATCAGTTTTAATATTTGTGACTCTTTTGCATTCACTCCTCTCTCACATTCAATTTTTAGGAAGCACGTGGCAGTGAATATCTTGTTCCTGCTATGATAATTAACCACTTCGCAAACAGCTTGACTCCATTCCAGATGGGTTTTAGTCATGACTTCCTTAGAGCCATTGTCCTAGAAATCTGAGGACAGCTCCCTCAACAGAGACCTGGAACAGCCATTAGTTTAGGATTGTTAGGTAACATGACAAAAAAGACCTAAATTTCACAGAAGCATCGAGTAACTAATAAACTCTAAGGAAATACGAGAAAAATTTACTCCCCACAAAAGGCTGGTTAAAAAAGTTTTTCAGCAAGCTCCCATGAATGACGGGCAAAAGTAGAGATGATGGTAAATTCTGGCCCCTTTACAGACACCCAGACTGGTGCCTTACAAAAGCACCAGGGATGGAGGAGAATGGTTTTTTTAAATTTTATTTTTTAAAGTCTTCCTCTATCTGTACAGTATAGAAGTATAAGTATAGAGAAGTAGACAGGATAGAAGAAAAATTCTGATTTTTAAAATGCCTGGCAGTAAATGACCTCCATAGAGTTTATGCTTGGGAAGATCACTGCTCAGAATTAGCCCTTAAGAATCTTACCCCCTCCTTTTTGCCTTTCCCCCATCGTTGAAGCTGAAGGTTAAAAATGAGATAAAGTGGAATGATGTTCTCAGCAAGTTTGAAAAATCAGACCTGCCACTTTTATCCCATTGCTGTGGAGTGCCAGCTCCACTTTCATCAGCCCATATTAGAGGCTTCTCACCTTCAGTCCATTCAATCAAGGGAAACCAATGCAGGCAGATGGAATAGGACATTTGATCTAGCAGCTACAGGAGCAGATTGGAACAATCCTTCCAGCAAACACTTTGTGGAGATGGAAAATAAAAGAAATAAAAAAAAAAAGTCCTTTTTTATTCCTCTCACATTTCATCACTGCTTTGTGTGAAGTACCAGAGAACAGTCTTTGCTTCTGCCCACTTGCATGAGAAAGCTCCTTTGTAAAATGGAGGAAAGCACATGGGACCTTGGAATATTTCACACTTGTTAGGAAACTTGCAATCAGGAATTACTTGTTTGAATCCAGATAAAAGTAACTAGCACAGTCTATGGGAATATTGAGGCAATATTGAGGCAGCCTGACTGGACTCGAGTGGGCAGGAAAGGTTCTAATGGAGAACTTTGGAGTTGCCTCTCCTCCTAACAATGCACATCACTTTGCACTCTTGCCAAAGCTCCAGGAGGACTGTGGGAGAGAAGACAACTAGATAATCACAGTGTTAAAGACAGATCCTTCAGGATGGGGCTGAGATAACCTGAATGTGTCTGTCTTGAGAAATGCAGCCTGTTGCAAACTTCAGTCTCCAAAACTAAAGATCTCAAACCATTCATCAAAAAGTATATGGTTGGGTAGGATATTTAGGAAAGAAAAAGGTGGACAGCAGCAAAATCTTCTTTAGAAATCCTTACAGAGACACACCTGATGCCAAATGAAGGCTGTACAGATGTACAGCTGCCTCCTGTCAGGTCCTCCTCCTCTGCCTCCAGGCTAGAACCATGAAAGATCCTGAAAGAGACTTTTTGAACACATCATAGCTACCTGTCACTATTTCATTTCAACTCTTCCTCTTCCTGCAGGTCCCCTCCTCTCTTCTGTCTTTAAGGGGCTGTTTTTGGTTTTTGTGGGTATTTGTTTGTTTGTTTTGGTGTGTGTGCCCACTGAATCACACTCCTGATCTTCCTGGTTTCCCCTTAATAGCCACTCCTCCTTTCCATTCAAAACAGACATTTCATGCCTCTAAGGTTTCTTTTTAAGCATTCACTTCAATTCCAAGCTGATTGCTACCTTAGTTTCTAGAGCAGACTCATTTTCCCAGTGATGAGTCCGAGTTTTTTGTTATTAAGTATTTATTCACCAGAAATGACAGAACTTTAAACTCTTAAGCAATGCAGTGGTGAAAGTTTCACATTTTTTCACGGAGAAAAAGGGGAAATAGGGGAATAGACTATGAGAGAGATGTAATATTCATCAACAATTTAGAACAGGAGAGGACTTTGACTCTATCCCAGTATTAACAAAAATACTAGATGCAAAAGCCTGTGACACACCTGAAACAGCAAATGGTGCGCTAGTATTGCACACTCAGGAAGAGCAAGGGGCAAAAGGTGTGTGGTTCCCTACTCTCTTACCAAAGATGACTTATAGCACATTTATATTATTCTGGTCAATATAACATCAAGAGTAAACTTGATTTCTGAGTCGCTAGAAACCCACACAACAAATGTCCTAGCATGTAGCCACATCATATTTGCTTAGAACAGTTAGAAAAAGTGATGCAAACTCAAGCCTTCCGTACAGCTCCAGGATTTAGACTGTCCATGTGCAGCATTTCAGGCAGGAAGACACAGCATCATAAAATGTGTCTCTGTTGTACCTCACTGTCTCTGCGGCTTGATTTCAGTGCCAAGCCAGCATCATTGAAAACAGAGGTCAACAACTGATTGTGCAGGTGCCAAAGACAGCACAGAATAAGCCAGAAGACTGGGGAGACGTGGCTTTTTGAAAGACACATTTGTGAGAGACAGGTGCCTCACACAGAACAAGATACTGCTGATCAGCTGCCTGCGTCTTTCACTAGCAGTCTCCTGGCTCCTGTTGGGTTTCTACTTGTACATGTAACCTCTAATTTTGGAAATAAAATGCCTTGCACTGGAAAAAAAAAAAATCAACATGTCGCTATTTAATGGTTGCTGATTCCATAGTTTAATTCATTATTGAAGTTTCACCTTGCTCTGAAACAATTAGGAGTGCTCATATGATCAGTTACCAAGTCTCAGTTGGGAGGTAACAATTTATGGCTGAGAAGCTGGAGGTGACAACTTCTGAAAGTGCCTTTCAACTGCATCTCCCCTCAGTTGTGATGAATGTGTATAATGGCACAAACAGGGAAGAGGAAGTTAGGAAGAGTGATGCTTCACAAGAATCACACCCGATGGTGCATGTTGATGTACAATGTATGTGTGTGTGATGTGCAATGCTGTATGCTGCATTATGCACTGCATAATAAATACTTGCGCGTGTTCTCAGGGAAGGCAAGGGCTGATGGAGAAATCTAAATTAAGTCCAGTGCTCTATTTGAAGAAGTATGATGCGGGATAAAGCCATTTATAAACTGACAGCCACTGCAGGCTTGAAGTGCAGAGGGAAAACACCCCATGAAGACCACACACCAGTGAGAAAGAGGCAGGAACACACTCTGCCCCCCTCCTTTTAGCTCAGCAGAGAGAGTTAAGTGTGCTTCAGGATGGCACCAGTAACCTTGCCCAGCCTTTCCTGTGTGCTGAGCTCCCACTGGAAACATTAGAATAGGTTCCAGCAGGGTGGGGATGAGCAAAGGGGGAGCAGGTTTCTCGTCTTCAGCGATATGCTGTTTATCCAGCTTAGCCATAAAGCAATGTAAATCAAGCATGTCATCCTACCTAATTGCGTGTTCATATAGGACTTAATTGGTAATATTCCTGCAACCCAGCTCCTCAACCTTCATGTTGCATTGAGTTCCTCTCAGAGACTAATGAGCTTTATACAACAACAAACATTTAGGTCTGTTGTTCTAATTCATTAACATAATGGGCAATACAATGAGCAGTTATGATAATAAACACTAATAAGAGGCACTAGCGACACTTATTCCTAGCAATGCCAGGGCTGTATGGTGTGTTTGTATGGTGGCAATGCCAGGATAAAAAAGGGGGTGCAGTCCTGCCTGGTCTTTTCTCAGTAACTATCCAGAGTATCAGCTCTATGTCAGCCAGCTGAAAGTGACAGTGATACATAAATAATATCCATCATGATGAAAGAGGACTAAAACAACACAAATTTATTTTTTTTTTAGTGAAAAAATTTAAAAAGGAATATGGAAGCCAAAGGAAACAATTTTTAAAGTAATTTTATTAAATACTCCAGCACATCCCAACATTTATGGACTTGGCTGCTCCCTGCAGAAACTTAAGCTGCTCTCCTATTTGTAAATGTGCTTTAGTATGTGCAAGAAAATGAAACATCAACAGTGTGGAAATGTCTTGGTGTTTTTTTCCTTTTTTTCCTTTTCACTCAAGTCAGCCATCTTTCACTAAATTATTTTCCACAAACAGCCAACACTGTAATTAAACACTGGGACCATTTGGTCCCAAAATACACATGTATGTGCACATATAGACTTGCAAAATGATTTTTAAGACTTCATTGGATAACATACTTGCAGCTTAGTCCATGCGTTACCAAACTCTTTGGGATTCTGGGTTATATGTAGAACACCATGTGGCCATGAGAAAAGCTCATTCCCCTTTTTACTTCTCTATATAATAATGAGGACCTTGCTCAAAAGTGTACTACCTCATCCTGACAACCTTCAGCACAAATCCATAGCCATTACTTCATTCAATTTTAAACAATGGTCTAAACAAGTTCAGATGTTACACTATCTGGTCCTTAAATTTTGTTCATCTCCGTCTTCCTCCTTTTTGAATAACAGGAGAAAATGTTTTACAGATAAGACAGACCTATAGAATCACATTTTGCTCTTTGCCATGTTAAACAAAACACCTTTACTTAACAGACACATGCTTGGGAGCAAAGTGCCTTTAACCTTTTGCCTTGATTCCTGAAAATGGTATCTTTTCTTTTTTTTTTTTTTTTTTTTTTTTTTTTTTTTTTTTCCCTCTCCTTTTACACTTCTATGAAGGGAAACCTTTCATTTTTAAGAGTCATCCTCAGGTTCTCAGTGACAGACATTTCCTGAGCAAAGAAATATAAGGCTACAAAAATGTATGATTTCTGAAATTTATGGCCAGAACTTTATCACAATGGAAATATTTTTTTCTAATTGAAGTCTATGCTGCTGTTATGACACCAATTCAATTATTCCTTATATTACATTCATCATAATTTTATCTTCTTGTAAAAGAAGATAAAATTGTTTCCCTGACATTGGAAGAGTTGACATAGGAAGAAAGGGGTGAATCTGCACTCTAATAATGTCCTTTTGCAATTAATCATAAGGGCAGTATTAAAATACAATCACAGAATCATTTAGGCTGGAAAAGACCTTAATATCATTGATTCTAACCATTAACAATAAAATAAAATAGAATAAATCCCTGTAGAGTAAATATTAAATACCCAAAGGCTTATAACAAAAGATTATGCAAAAAACCTTCTAACAGTTTAATATAATATTCCTGATAATCTGGATACCTCTTTGGAACAGTTTGGTCAGAAATACACTGGAGTTTCGAGAAGACTGAAAAACTTTTCACTGCAGTAAACAAGAAAACCTTTCAAACAAGTCACAAATCATCATCAAAGATTTCTGGGTGATGCTGAGAACCTGTGATATGCAGTGCATGGTATGAAAAATGTCTTGTGCTGGAGAAGCATCATCTATTATAACTCTGCTATCCCTGATGGTCCCCACATATGTCAGGAGTCTGTAAAATGACTCAGATTTTCCATGTGCTTCCTGCCAATAAACAGTGTTTCTATACAGGCAATGGCTTTGACTATGGTGGGAGTTAATATCTGTAAGGACATGAAATGACCACTCTGTTGACAGTCTCAGATATTTATTTTCCATGCCTGTGACTCATGCATAGCACAGTTTCGCCCATATGTTTGGCCATGAAATACCCTTATTGAGTAACAAAATGCTGAAGGTACAGCTATTTTTCGCACAAAATCACCAATGATTCTCTTCCTATGAACCTCCCGGGGATTAAACAAGCTGAGGAGGTTGGTTTCCTGGCTCAAAAGAGAGAGGGAAGTGTGTCTCATCTAAGGTGTTCAGATTTTAAGCCTAACCTCTATGCTAGTCATATAAGGCAACATTCTAATCAATAAATAGTGATCTCTACTTCCATTGAAGAACATTTATTCCATCCTAAAGTTGATGATATCTCAGAAATACAGGCAACTGGTTTTATATATCTTTCCTGGCCTCTTTAGTAAGGAGAAAACCTAGCTCAGTTCCATAGGAAGATAGGAAAGGCACCTACAGCAATGCTTTCCCTGAATGTCTCCCTTTCATTCTGCTGTGTATGCTGTAGGGAGCAACCTCTTCCAGGCAGGAGAGGTTTTAATGTGATTTCACAGTTTGCATGAAAAGCCTCTAACAGGCATTGTCATCAAACCGTGCCAATCAAAGATATCAGTTCATGTGCCACCCATTCAAAAATCTGCTCATCTTCCTCACTTGGACTGTGATCTACAGCCGCTGAGGAGAGCTGAGTGCATGCCACACTTCCCCTGGAAGGGATTTTTTCCCAGCCCTCAGTCAATGTTTTTTACTGACCTGCAACAGAAGCAAAGCTGTGATTCAAGGAGAGAGCTTATTTCGATTAATGGGGTATGAGGATGGGGAAAGACACGTTCATTTTTAACCTGGAAATTCTGAGGGGTACCTTTGTCTCAGGATCAATATTGTGGGAGCCACAAATGTCTCTGCCACACTGCCCTCCCCTCGACAAAAACATGCATCATTTTTCTTTCTTTCAGATCTCCTTTCTCCTCATCTCAGAAGCTTTTACAAATCTTACCCCTTCCCATCAAAGCAAACTACTAATGGAGTTTGGTCTTGGAGAAAGGGGAGTAGGGAGAGAAGTTGATTGTTTTAGAGAGGAAAATTATTCTCTGCTTTCTCTTATCACAGCCCTTTATTTTCCACCTGGAAAAAAAAATACGTGGCACTTGAAGACAATGATATTAAATAATATTATTTTTTCAAAAAATCAAAGGATGAGGATAGATGCTAATCAGTAACTTTGAATTCCATCTTTGACAATCTCACCATCCATTTATCTGCAGCTTGACTGTGAAAGATGTATTGGTGGCAGCTCACTTAATGATTTCAGAACTAGTACTGCTGGTGCCCCAAGCCAATTTGCCATTAAACAGCAGCGACTTGGAGCCTTTCCACTGTACAGTCTAATTTCTGGAGAGAGAGGAGATGGGAATTGGTTTCTCTGTGTGCAATGAAAAGTTGATTCTCACCAGTAAAGATTAGAAATCTTAAAAGATCTACAGTTTTGTGATGTATATTTTAGAGGCATTTGACATTATTCAGAGTTCAGGTCCATGACATACAGAATTGGAAAGCTAAGCCTAGCTAAGAAATATTAGCTGCCTCAAGAGGCAGCAAGAAATATTTATTTATTTATTTACTTATTTATTTAGGCAAAGTGAACCCTAGAGTTAGTCCACAATGCTGGCTGTAGCTAGAAATCAATCTTTCTAGACAACCATGCAACACAGACATAAATGTAACTTAAACCTTCAGACAGGATGTCTCTGCTACAATTGCAATTACAATTTGTGTGGATGTATGTTTTACAAATGTTGGCCTGTTGATAAAGCCTGATGCTCTTCCCACACCCTTCCAAAAGGACCCTGACCAAAAGAGTGTAGTTATATTTCCAGAAAGTAAATGTGTTCATTCAGAAATGCATTTGCTTCAGAAGACCTCTAGATCTTTCAACTGCAATTGAAAATTTTTCAGGTGCCTCTTGCCAAATTTGCTTAAAACATGGCAGTAGAGACCAGCTGGTGTCATTCCAGGCCTCCATCAGTGCCAGGCATAACACCAATGCCAACAGTCCTCCATCACGTTTTTTGTCTGACCCTCTACATGTAACTGGGCACTGATTTTCCTTATTAGCTCTTTATTAAATGCAATGACTTTTTAAGTTGAAATTTGTCTTCTGAAAGATCTCTGTTTTCTTTTTGAAGAAAGTATTATAAAATACACCAGTTCTTTTCAGTAGGCAATTATACTGACTGCTTAAAAAAGAAAAAAAAAACACCAAACCCTTTTATCTATTTTCAATTCTGGTCTTTTATTTCTTGAAATGCTTATTCCCTCAGATGGAAGAGTCATTTATTACTGCATATTTTCTTTCTTCTGAGGGCTGGCCACAAGGTCATGAGCCAAGAAGTCAGTGCATTAGGTGCCCAGTCACCATCACAGGGTTTATATGTGCCTTCAGCTCAGACCTTTTACTGTTGTGGGATAATGGTATGGCTGGCTGGCTGCTGTGTCTCACCAGGATAGTGGTGACTTCTTCAGAGGCAAAAATATTGTTTGTGATCATGTAACTGGGCTCAACTCCTTCCCCTCTGCCTTTGCTTCCCCTCCCACTCCTCATCTGTGCATTTGGACATGTTGTTCCCCACTTTTTTCTTTTTAAGGTGGACCTCCCTGACACCATCTTCTCCTCCTCCTCTTTTCCCTTGCTCCATGACTTTTTTTGCTGCTCCCAAAACCTGCTTGTCTTACAACACCACCTCCTCAGCTCCTGCTGGTGGGGCTGGCAGTTCTGTTTCTGTGAGGAGTTAATGTTAATAATGGCAGGAGATCTCATTAGCTTGGAAGTTGTGACTTCATTTTAATGCCAGTGAGCTACATTCCACTATCAGTAGCCAGTGATTTAGATGGCAAACTCTGTGAGACTTCGGTCTTTGGAATGCACAGTTATAGTATCTCCTCACCAATGATGGTTCTTACGACTTCTGGGGTTCAGTAAAACATACACAATCACAATAAGTGATTAAAGTGATGACCTGCCCAAGTAATTAGGTAGTTGTCACTTCCCCTCACCTTCCCTGGACATCTCTGCATGTGATCCCTGTAGCCTTTGTTTACCAAAATTGCCAGGACCCTTCCTGACTGTCTGTGAACCTGGATTAATTCAGTCTGAGTCTGTCTCACTTCCTCATGTGCTGAAAATTGTAATAGTTGATGCTTCCAGGCTATGAGTGGTAATGTTACAGTATTTGCATCACGGTTTAGGATCCTTCAGTACAAAGGTTCAGGATAAATGTGGTGTTGTGTTGTTACAGAATCAGAATACTGCACAACGTCAATATTTAAATTTCATTTGTGTTTCTGACATTAGTGGATTTTTTTTTCCATCTAAGGCCATATTTTCTATGTCTTCAAGGAAAGATTGAAAGTGGGAGGACACTGAGTTTTACTGGAAGATAAGAAGCCTCTCAATTTCAGTCCTTTTGCAGAGCTATTAAGTATTACAAAAAGATTGGTAAATTTGATGCTTCTTTCAGGTCAGAGAAGGAAAAACTCAACAAACAGTAGATGTCAGAACCCTCTGTGAACAGAAAAAAACCTGAATTTCACAACATTTTTGTCACTAATGTTTTAACATGACCACATTGGGAAATTCACGGCTATGTTCAGTCCTAAGGAAGAGCTTATGTGAGGGAAACACTGGATCAGGCATCTTTAGAACAGTGATATTCAGCTATGATCAACTTCTGGCATGTTGTGATTGGAACTCACTCGGATGCTCAGGCAAATAGTTTGTTCTTAAGACAAAGTACAAATTTCCAAAGATTTATATTAGACATGAATAGGATTGTGAAAATCAGGAAGTTCTGTGTGAACTTGAAAGGAAATCCCTAGACCTGTGTTACTCTGACAGATTTAGTTTCTCAGGCTTTATTTTCTTTTCAAATCTCTTAGGATCTCCCCATTCCTTTCTTTTATATATTTTAGTTTTATGATAAAATTAACCCTTAGAAATTGATAAAGGATTTTTAGCTAGATAGAGGCCTATATCCTTTATATAACTGATTTTTGATGGGAACTTTTGGCAGTCCTTGTCTAGTTTCTAGGATAATGAAATAGATGCAGTTTTTATATTTTTACTGCAATAATAAGAATTATCATCATAAATTTATATTCTGTTACTGGTGTCATTCCATGACCTTCACCTAAACTCTTTGGTACATTTGTCTTTGCAATGATCACAAGATTTTGTCTTTCTAAGGCTGGTCTAATTTAAGACTTGGAAAATATCTGTTACAAATTACACCCAATATTAGGATTGATAGACAAAAAAAATTCTTGAAATGACTACTATGGATTAACAACCTTAGCTCCCAAAGAAAAGTATGGCATATACTTTCAAGTGTAAATGGTACCTGAATATTAGCATTAAACAGGCAAAAAATCCAGGAAAATGTTTAGGAGAAATATGAACAGGTATGGGAACTGCCAGAGGATGATTGGGTCATTTCCTCAATTCCTAGTGACAGAGATGGAACAGTTCGGCCTAATTTCTTAAACTTATGCAAGAAAGGTATAAGTTTCTTATCAGCAGTGTTACTCAGTTTCCCTTTGTTATCCATATCTGAATTCAAATATTTTATATATCTTTCAGAGAAAGAAAAAATGTTTTTCTTCCACCTTGTCTTTCACCAAATATGATTAAATCTTGTTTTGCTTGAGTAAGTGGTGGTTTCTGCTTGAGAGCAAATGTTGGAAGGCAGAAGGGCCTGGTGTATCATTGAACAATGACAACTATAATAAATTCATTTAGTACTCCGTAAAGGTAACATGCCTAATTGGACCGTAAGGACAAAAGAAAGAAGGGAAAAAAAAAGCTGGTATTATCCTTTCTATTTCTTCGTCTCCTTTTCTTTTTAAGGATAGCCTATCATTAGTCATCATGAAAGATCTTGGTGGCCACTGAAACAGAGGAGGGACCTTTGACACAGCTTGATCAATCCTAATTGAATAGACCAGAGGGACAGAAGCCAAAAGAAGGGGACCCATTCTTTGCATTTGACAGCCTCGTCCTTTTTAGTTTGTCAGCTGTCAAAAAACATAGGGGCACTCTCAGGGTGCATGAGAATGCTTTAAGTTGTCATATAGTTTTTTGCTACATGAAGAAAATTCTTTTAAGCCTTGAAAGTGTCTGGTCTGCTCTGGATATCTAACATTTTAATGTTGGGAGACGCCTGGTATAGTCAGTGAAGTAAATGGGAACTTTACTAGGTAAGGACTCACGTTTCCTCAAATTAACAGAAGGTTTCGTTCCACTCCTCATCCCTGATACCCCAATCCAAGTTGCTCATCATTATACTTATACCATTTACTGTCTTCTTTGCACAGGAGTAGGATATAAGTCAGAGAAGCCTAAAACTCCTTATTTTCTATGACAAATCCCACCTAGAATATACTTCTGTGTTTCCCATGGAAAGTTAATAGCTGAAGAGAAGACCTGAATTCCTAAAAAACCCACATGTATTGTGCAGTATCACCATGGTTCTAGTGCTGCAAAGGGGTGACATTCTTTTGACTTCTCAGAGGCTGTCTTACATAAACCCCAGCGTAATTATTGCTGGACCTGAACAAATACTTCTAGGAATATTGAGGTGAGGTAAGAAAGGGGGTAGGAACTGTCTGCCTTTAGTCTTCCTGTCCTCTCATCCTTTTTCCCTCTGCTGTGTTGGTACAACACTACTGCAGCCAGGGAAGTGGTTTCCCATGAGAAATTTCAAGCAGTAAGTAGGGGAGTACAGCAGGAAGGTCTACAGTTGGATAAAAAAAGAAGGAAAAGTCTTAGATTAATGACCATCCATTGAGGCCTTTGCTTCATACTCACAATAAGCACTTTTGTATTCATATCTTTACTAGTGGCCCCTTTACTGGTGATGACTTCACAACCTCTTCTCTTGCCTTATACTACAGGTAGATATTTGGGATTTTTGCCTCTTGTCAAAGCTTTGAATCCAAGCACCAGACCACTAAAGGAATTCACTGCTTTCTCATTACTTTCAGCTTGGTCAGAAGGTTAAAATGCTGAAAATCTCCTCAGAAAGTTCACCCTAAATGGGTCTCAATCTCAGTGGTAAAAACCCAAGCAATTACAATTGCTTGGAGGTGTTACTATCTTCTCATTCTGTGTTAGTCAAGGCTCAGACATAATTGCATCTCATTCCTTCTCTTGCATTTTGACAAGGCTGACAGGAGCTCAAGAAAGGTCCACTATTGTCACTTCCTGATCACCTCCCTCACTGCAGTGCTTATAAACCACACTGTCTTTTCTGCTGTAAAGACACTCTCAATCGTGTATTTGGCAGAGAAAATGCGCACAAAGATCACAGTTCCTCTAGCCACCAGCTGCATCAAAAAGACACCTTCTTCATGAGTTGTAGGGGAAGTGAAAATTGTCACATTGACAGTTCCTCAGGGCAAAGTTTGGAATTTTGTATCTATTTCTACAAAAAAAGGATTTGCTGCAAACTCTTGTTCTTGTACTGTTCTCTAAAAGACCCATCTGTAGGCAATGGATGCACTGCACAACATTAATATAATTAAACCAAAAGAGCAACCACTACAGAAAACTAGGAAAAAGGAACTCTGAAAGGAGGAATGAATAACTTATGAAAGGTCAAAATGGTCATCAGCACTGTCATCACTGCAAAGGTCTTAAATAGAGCCTGCATGGCCATAGAGGGAGTTGGCAGACATCCACAGGGGATGTCTGAAGTCAGGCTGTGATGGTGGAAGCTCCTGTTATATTCTAGGAAGTGTCTTAGCACTGAAAAGCCATGTGAACTCAGCTGCACTGAAAGCACCATCTGAGCTCTGACAGGTCATACCTAACTCTTAATGTAAAGAATTCACAGGGATCTGCTCTCTCATTATTCACCTTATGCTGAGGGAGATGAATTTCACTTTGCTGCATTGGTTACTCCTGTGACAGCTGAGTGGGTTATGTGTCCAGGAACATTAAAAACCTGTATTCTTATGCTGTATTTTCACTGACAAATGTCTTTCACTGTGGCAATTTCATAGGATTTTAATTTCCGCCTACAGCAGCACAGGTGCTGATGTTGGTCACCAAGTCCCTTTTAGTCTCAGAAAAGCAAGAGGCCATGAGTAAAGTAAGGTAAACTATTTCCAAACATGTCTCAGGCTGTAATTTAGAGTACTTGGGTCTCTGCGGAATTTAGTCCTCCAATAAATAAACAAAAATTATGTGGTTTCTTCACCTTGGTGTTTTTAACAGAAACTTTTGATTCTCCAGTTGCCCATGATTCACAAAGATGTCCTGAAAACCAATTTAAGACCCAGCAGTACTGAGTAGGCCACCACATTCAGCCAGCTGTGGAAATTCATGCCAGTGTTTCTGCTGCAGGACAGATGATGAATGGCTGTTGGTGTTTGGGAAGATTCTGCAGCCCAGAGCATATTGCCTTCATCCTCAATGTCAACGAATAGGTCATCATACCTATTCTTCAGATAATCAGAATGCCTGGTTCTTTCACCCCTTCACTTTATCATAGGGAAGAATTTTAATATTAGGAAAAGCAGAAGGAAGGTGTAATGTTTGAAAGTGGGTGGCTCTGAAAAATTACCAGCATAAGTTGCTGGGGTTGCTGGCAATGTTTCCTTCCAGCTTAAGCAGGAAATTCAAAGGTGTAAGACAGTTCTGTCTATAAGTAACACATCTCGCACTTTAGCTTTGAGGAGAGGACTTGTTTTACTCAGGATAGAGATACCTGATGGAGACGACAGAAGAAAATAATCTGTGACTATTACCATTGATGGTCATTGTTAAGTGATGAAATGATTTCTATATGTACAGTCTGTTCCATGTGGATTGTCCACCTGCTTCAGGATCTTGGACAAGAATCTCTACAGCCTGTTGTGCACGAAAACTTAAATATATAATATCCATTATCTCTACTGACCTCAACATTAATAAAGGACATGTGGAGATATTTTCACACATGATGACATTTTCATTCTTATCCGTGACCATACTGGATTTTCTCCCATCTTCCTTCATATACACATTTCTCAAGTGCATGAGTGTAAGAGTCTTGGCTCATATATAAACATCTCATGGTGCTTTGAAGTCCCTCAGCAAGGAAAAAAGTTCCCAGTCCAGATTCTCAAAATGCACAAAGAAAGAAAGTATAGGAATAAAGTTTTGTCCCTCATACATATGGAAATATCATGGCAGGGGGTTGAGGGCAGGACAGAGAGAGAGTTAGAAACTGGATGAGCTGTCCAGAAATGACACACACTGACTGACGGATGGACAGAGAGGATCTACAAAAGAAAAGACCCACACCAGCTGCTTTATAAAAGACAAAGTTTTCAGGAAAACCAAAAGAAAGAACAAATATCCCTTTTTTTTTTTTTTTTTTTCCTTTAATAATTCATAAATAAAGTAGTGCCTATTTAATAATTTTATCTCCTTAAACCTCCTATATCCCTCTACTGTTCTATTAAAGTCCAAAGATATATGCACCACTTCTTGCTAGCTGTAGTACACTTTCAAATCATACATTAAAAAAGATGAGTTAGGAAGAAAAAACTTACAAAAAATAATGTAGATATGTGCAGCAATTGTCAGTTTACCTTTGTGGGCAATTTGGATTTCATTGCCATGGATCTATGATGTTCCAGAAACAAGTCTAAAAATTTGGTAGAAAGTATTACTTACTCAAGTATTCATGGAGTAATTTGGTACTGAATCTTTTATGAAACTGGTGAAGAATTACTCTAGCTTTTATTGTGAGGAGAACCTTTGATAATGTTGAAGTTGCCATGTCTTTAAGAGTCAACTGAGGAGCAGTAAAATTTGGTGTAATTGAGAAACAGTTGCTTAGCGCATTACAAAATCAGATGTGCTATTTTGCAGAAATTAATGTGAAGACAAGAGAAAAAAAAAAGAGGAAAAAAAGACAAGAGAATCACTATACGGCTCATTACAAGTAAATTTGATTCTGTTCAAACAACCCTGACTACAGAGACATTTGAATCAGCAAAATGAGACACTTAGGAAAGGACTGGTATATCTTTGTCTTGCTGGACTGTCCTGACTCTTCATCCCTGTAGTAGTAATCAGTTCTGAAGACTCATTCATATTTCACATCTTCTTATTACAGAGATGGTATTTGTGCTGAAAATTTGAAAGTCCTATTTCTAAAGCAGAAACAGAATAAGGAATGACATCCTTATCCTACAAAGCCAAAAAAACACCCCATGAGCAAATTTTTACATGATTTTCTATTGTAGTGAGAGAAGGGAATTTTTGTGTATTTTTTGTTGTGTCCCTCTCCCTATTTTTTGCACGACACAAAGCAATGTGTCTATTTTAATGAAAAAAACAGTGTTAGCTTTTAATTTCACTCATTCCAAAAAATAGGTGAAGAGTAAAATGTTAGGTTTTTTTTCAAATGGAAGCACATTTTTCTTGCTCTGTTTCAGGGACTAACTGTGCAAGAAAGTCCATGGGAGGAGATTCCTAACCTAGCTATCAAAACCAATACTGACAGGCTATAACTTCTAATCAAAGACTGACCTCACTGAGAGTGTATAGGACTCTGGGGAAAATCTTGGGAACTACAGACTGGTGAGACTGACTTCCATCCCTTGAAAGATGACAGAGTCTATAATAAACAATAAAATCATACAGTACATGAACTATATTTTCTGTTGGGCAGCATGGCTTCTGCAAAGGGAAAACCCACCTCAATAATCTGCCAAAGTTCTAGCAGGGGGACTGTAAATGCATGGATGAAAGGCAAGGAATATTAAAAAGAAGAGACTTTTCAAGATACAAGTCAATAGGGATTGGTCCTGGAAGCAATTTCATTCAACATCTTTGTCCATGACCTGGAGAAAAAATAAGCAGAGGAATATCCAACTTTGTAGCTATGACAACCACTTTTCTGTTGACAGGAGCTGCTGACAGATCTCATAAAAGTTTACAAATGGCTGACAAATAAACTCCAATGTGGATAAACCTAAACTAATGCAAGTAAGAAAAAAAAAACCAAAAAACCTAACAATTAACCTGAAGGTTCATAAAGCTGAACATGAAACTGGCAGTTATAGTTCAGGTAAGAAGCCTTGGTTTCACGTTGTCAGGTGTCTGAAATCTTTGACTCAACATGCAGCGGCTGATGAAAAAGCCAATGAGATTCTGGGCACTATCATGAAGGTGTGGATAGCAAAATAGTATGCATATTTTTGTATCTAAAAGGTGTTGTGCACCCACATCTTGAGCACGTTTGTGTACTTTTCTGGCTTACACACCCCAAGACAGACATACTGAAGTTAAAGAAGGTAAAATGAAGGACAAGTGTAATGATCAGGGTGATGGGGTGGCTGCCTCTTGAAGGGAAATTGAAGGACTGAGACAATTCAGGAATCTGAGGTGTGATACCGTAAAGATTTACTAAAGGTGAAAGCACTGAATGAGCTGAATGTGGAAATGTTGTTCAACACATCATGCAATAAAAGAAGCAAGGAAATAAAGAAAGTAGCATTGGGATTTTTTTAAACTGACAAAAGGAAAATCCTCTTTAAGTGGTGAATCTCTGGAATTTGCTACCACAGGAGATTGTTTGGAAGGACATTATTAGATGGTTTATAAAGGGACTAGCTGTTCGCAGATAGTGTGTCTGTAAAATAGAGACCTATAGGATAAGCTGTGTGACTACAAAAGCAATTGTTTTCAGATAGAGGCTGGTTTTGCTTGCTTGCCTTGAATAGGATCTCTGCTAAAGCCTGAACACTGGGACTGATGAAAAATTGGTAATTTCTTTTTTTTTTTTTTTTATGTCTGTGTACTAGTTTGATAGTAGACATTATGTCCATGGTCTGTTCTATGGCAGGCCCTACACCTGCCAGTTCTGAAAAAAGCCACATAAGCAATGGCTGAGTAAGATTTTACTCCAAGCTCAATAGCTATAGTGAAAATTAGAAAATTCAAAGTCAAGCTCAGCACGATGCTAAAGCACCTGCTTAGTGAGGACTAACCGTGGTCTATATAGAAAATATTTCATGTTTATATGCCCCTTAAAATATTATAACTCCAAAGACCTGCAATCACCTGCGACATTGATTGAAATCATCTGTTCCCACAAACACATTGTTATCCAAGGCAGGAGTAAGTTTAAGGAACTTGTTTTTCTGGGACTTTGGAAGCAGTTGATGTGTTCCATTCTGTCTGGGGATATATTTTGTGAAACCTTAGCTCATTATTTACCTTCTGGATATTTTATACCCCAGGTGGGCCAGTATCATGAATATTTCAAAAGAGGCTTTGTTTATCACTATGAGCATAATATAAGAAGAAAAGAAATGGCGTTTCACAGAGGCAGCTGCTTCTTCTGCTCCAAGAGTTTGGGATGTAGATGTCATTTTTATACACCTAGTCAGCAAGGGCACTGGAGTCTAAATGATGCTGACGGATGCTATGAAAGTAGTTTGTCCTTTGTGAAGATGTTTTATCATAGCACTCATAATTGGAAGAGTAAGCATATAGATCCAAAGCAGAGATTCACCAGGGAAGTCCTGATTATGCTGTGAGAAATGTCTTTTTTCTAAAAGGAGGGTAGAAGTTATGTCCTATTTTTGGTACCCAGCACATGACTGGGAGTGAGAAATGGGTAAAATTCTAACTTCATCTAAGGGTTTGTGAGTTGTGGAGGGAGTGAGCCACATCCTTGTTCCATTGCAGGTGTGGAAAAGAGCCTGACTGGGATCAGCAGAGCAACAGACACAGGAAGTTAGTTCTGTTAAAGAAATGCTCTGAGATTGTGCTAGCCAATCTACAGGTAAAATCATTACCCTTTTCTTCAAGAGGAAACTTAATTTTAGGCTGTTCTTAAGGATTTAAACTGGTCACTGTGCTCCCTCTGTGCCTTGCATCTGTCTCTCCAGAAGTGTAAGCAGCTGGTACATATACCATAACCACACCTGAGGAAGAATACCTGAAAGCCTCTTGTGGTCCACATTCCTTAGAAGTGTGGTATGAAAATGCATATGTAAAATGTTGGGTTCTACATTTCTTCCTGAGAAGACAGAAAAAAAAACCCACAAAACCAAACCAAACCAAATTCACCCTAAACAAGGCCTTGGATAAAACAATAAAAGGCCTATTGAATATATTGAATAAAACAGTATGTTAGTTTAGCCATAAACCTTGATGGTCCCTCGTAAGAACAAAACAAAAATAGTGTTGTGCACGTAAATAGCAAAAGATATTGTGCATGATATTCCACATGCAGCTTATGAATATTTTTTTGAATGGCCTGAAATGCAGAGAGTTTAAAAGGAAATTACAGGGACTATCTTGCTACATGCTTCTACTTTTCATACTTCAGACTGGGAGGCAGAGCAGACTGTTAGGTGTGCTGACTGGATGAACCAAAGCTGCGTCAAGGAACTCCTTCAGCTCCAGCACAGCATGTTGCTAAATCTACAGTGAAGATAAAACTCGCTATGCACACCACAATGCTCATCACTAGACAGCACTAACACTTATAGTAGAAGATATTTTGGCCACGTTTTGATGCCTCGTCTCTCATATTCATTCCTCAGAACCTCAATAATGATCTGTGAGAACTCCTTTAAAACCCACCAGGCATAAAATCATTTGCAACAGAGTTCATCAGCAAAAGATATTCTGTCATAAACAGATAACTTCTGAGTCCCATTTTTGATGTATGATTTCTGAGATTGCCTCTGCATGCAATGATGATAAAATATGTCAGGTTGTAGGAAAAATTTGGGTTAATACTTTAACCCTTAAGAGGTATGGGTTATTTTTGCACATCTTAGACACATTATAATTTTTGTTATGATAGCAATACTCCAGAGCCATTCATTTATCTGAAGACTTTTAGATTTATTCCAGCAAGATCAAAAGGAAGACAAATTAAACTGACATCCAACAAATAGCCTTCCAAATATGTAAATCAAGAGATATGAATCTGCAGTTATTGATAGGTACAAATTACCAGTAATTGGCCGGATGAGGTAACAGCTTTGTCCTGTTCCACTCACTCTTTCTCAAAATTCAGAGGGAAGAAATTCAATTAATCAAAAAACTTGAAAACACCTAAGTACTCATCAGTCTCTTTCATTTATTCTAAGCATTATTACAGACAAGTGTTATTACTCACTTTGATTTTTTAAAAAATTGCATATTACAACCATTAAATTTGTCTGAAAATGAATAAGAACAGTTAGCATTAGAAAATCTGGTTTAGACCACTTAACACCTTAGCTGTAAGGACTGTTAAGTTTTGAGCAATTGAGTTAGAGGAGTGTTCAACTTCTTGAGTGATTTATATTTGCAAGTGAACCAGCTGAGGTTTGATTACGTGATTCAAAAAAAAAAGAAAAAAAAAAGAAAAAAGATATTCCTGCTTCTTGATTTCAAATATTGTTTTTCTTCCCAAAGGGTGAAATACAGGATGCATAGAGGAGTTGAATCATAATAAGTGTCAGAGAGATACAGCATCTTAAAGCCCTGGAGAAGTCCTAATTTGAATTCTATTCTGAACTTCCTGGCTTAGGCCTCTGTCTACATCCTCCTGCTTTTATTCTCTTTAGTTGTGCACTAACAACTTTAAGGCTCGTGCAGCATGTAAGCTGATTGCTTTGAATATAAATAGGTAGACTATTAAAAGCAGAATTTAGGCTTCTACTCATAAATCATAAAAGGAAGCATAAATTCTGTGTTTTAGTGGAGATTTAAATTCCTAAATGGGTTTTATAGGTGCCACATAAGACCTATTGACAATACCCCTTTATGATAAAAAGTAAATAGAAGTGACAAAGTCAGAATTCAAAATACCACTGCTTAGCTCCCACTAGCCTGAAGAAGACCGAAAAATGGCTGGAGGAAATCTCAGAGGGAAACAAATGATAACATGAAATTAAATGTGTAATATTCCTTTTTATGCTGTGTGGGGGAAAAAAGCACTCAGAGAATGAGCTAGTACATTTGCATAACAAAGGAAATCAACAACAACAACAAATTGCCATCGTGTTCAAAGCTGATAATTGCACAGATGACAACAAGAAAGCACCTTTCTTCTCAGCTCTCTGGGGGACAAGCCTTGTCGAGATGAGGAAAAAAGGTGGAAAGTGACCCCACTTGCTTTCATGAAAATTAGTAACCTCAGAAAATGTCTTTGGTGCAAGAGGGTGGCCAGTGAATGGTGTGAATGCTAATGAACACAATGAGGGTGGAGGCTCAGCCAACGTTCCCATCAGCTCCATCAGACAATCAACAAATGGCAGCAGACTCTTCTTCAAACCACCCTCACCCAGCTCACCCAGGTCCAACTCACCTTGCCAAGAAAGTTTTTCTTGAGAAGTAACTTTTGAGGAGTTTCTGGGTTTTGTGTTCTTGTTTGTTTTTTTTCCTCTGATATTTTCTTTCAAATACGAACTGAATTTCAGTTCTTTGAGCCCTGTGAAGTGTGGGAATCTCTCATGTTTCTGTACAGTCCCAAGTAGTGTTCCTCAGTTTTTCCAAACCAGTGGTTTGGATTTTATCTCACCTTACTGAGTTCAAGGTTAAGGTATTTGCAAACATTTTCTCCTCTGAGTTTCTCAAGATCAAGGATATTTCTCACTCTGGAGAAACAGATGGTACTTTAGGCACCAGCAGATCACCAATTGTAACTGGTTTTGTCAGCATGAAAATATGTATTTGCTTCGTCTGCAAGACGAAACATAATCTGATTTATCCAATGACTTCCTAGAAGTACTGTGACTCCATAAGTCTACTAAAAGTGCTGAATAGTGGTGGCTTTTTTTTTTTTTAATTATCCAGTGGTAGGGCGTCCTTGAATAGATCTCCAAAACTCTTTGAAAGTACGTGAATGACGCTAAAAGTCCTAGACAAAAGGACAGGCTGCAAGAGACCAGGACCAACTGATATGTCCCTGTTTAACTCACCACTTACTCTTTTCCATTCATACATCAATAATGCAGCAGGCAACAAAAATGAATAAAAAAGTAACAGACCCTTATTCTAGTCCTTCTTATTTTGGACTGGTCCTGGTAGCACAAAAATAGCTCCCATTGGCAAGTCCTCACAGACCTGAGAGGTTTAAACCCCTGAAATCTGACCTTTAACTGTATGAGAATATCTATAAAACTTAAAAGGGTATACACCATTTGTTTTAAGAAAAGTCCTTTTAGACTTTGAAGAGTTTAACATAAATAAAAACAGTTCTAGACAGATAAATTATTAAAGTAATGCATTTTGAAGTCTTTGCTACAGAATTCAGCAACAGTTTTAATTTTCTGTCTATAGAATTGATTAAAAAACAAACAGTTCATCCTTCAACACTCCCCCCCCCCCCAACAACACAGAGAAGAAAATGTCTAAAATCAGTCAGTCAGGTATTGTTTTGTTTTCAAATCCCCTGGGATTTTCATATTTGGTGTCTGATGTCTAGTTTGCTTTTATTCTTTCCAGAATAAATGGATGGCAGTCAGGGAGACCTTGAATAGACAGACAGTTAAGGTACTCACATGAGATCCCTGGGTTCAACCATGGATAGCAGAAAAGACAGAAACTTTTGCCTGAGGCTTTAACATCCTACATACCTTAACCTGTCAGTCCTTACAGCTGGAACAGTTTCATCTTTTATAAATAATAAAACATTTGTAGGGAAAGGAGGTGCAGGCATGAAAGTTCTGTCATTGGGGGACTCATTTAGGAAGACTGAAGGCAAAGATTCAAATCCTTCAGCATACGAAGAAAAGAGCAAGTAAAAGGCTTTCCTATCATCTAGACAAATACAATGAGCACTGGCCAGCACTCAGTCTCTCATGTGGGTGGATTCACCTACCCACCCTTCTCTTTGTGGAGAGAAGGACATACCAACCTAGGACAGTAAATATGAGAGATATTAACATTACTCTAAATTATCATTACAACATGTTAAATCCTCAAAAATATGTCATTGGGTAGATATCTTTCATTGCAGGCAACACTTGGCTTTTAAAAGCAAAACTGAACTGCTGTAGAAATGGAGGAAGAGATGACCAGGAAGGAGCTAAACACCCATATGGGACTGTGGCGTCCCACAGATAATTCTGATAGATCCTGTAGCTGCCTTCAGACTCTGCTCATATTTTTGTCTAAGCATATTCAATGTGAAAGCAGGTGAAGGAAGGTGCTGTAGGACAAAAGAAAATTTTACATCTACCTGTTCCTTTTGCAGCCTGAGATGTTTGTCACTCAGGACCATCATCCCCATGCTGCAGAGCACAACTGTCTCTGCTTCATTCCAACCATCAAATGGAAGTGAAGTAGCTACTAGTTTCTCATGGAGCAGTCTGGGATATTCACTGGTTGTACAGTTGTGGCAAAATGAAAATATTAATCCGAATTTTCTGACACTGGGGAAAGTTGAACACTTTCCGTGTTTGTTCACTTTGTGCTGGATGAGTTACAAGGTGAAGGCGCTCTTGTCTGAAGATTGTAGAGCAGCTCATCAAGACCTAACCAGGTAAGTGAGCCCTCTGTTGGCTCATTTCCCTGCCTGTAGTGACTGAAGCACCAACTGGCATTTCTCTGGGTGCAGGTTCCACTAGATGAATCTTTAACGTGTTACTCCTGCCAGGTTTCAGTTGAAGCAGCAAATCCAGGGTGTGCAGATAGATGAGTGTTTCCAACAGGACAGCAGGGGCACAGAGTGGACTGTGAAAACCAGGGGAATGGGACTTGCATTGATCTTGGCTGAGTGCAACAATCTGAACCACGGACAACTCTCTCTAATGGGCTGTGAGAATTGTGCTGAGAGGCACAAAGTGTGGGACAGGCAGAGGGAAAGTTGGAAATACTCTGAGGTGAGAATAAGCCTAAATCCATCACAATGCACAATCAAGTACATATGCAAAGCTGGTCTTGAGGCGCTGCCTAGAGGTTCATAAAATCAGTTGTCTATGCTGGTCATCAGCATAGACAACTGATAGGTTGATTGTTAAAGCTGTTAATTTTCTGTAGTGTACTTCAGTTTACTGATAGACAGAACTGGAAGGTACTTCCTCAATATTTCAACCTAGTTCCTAAATAGGAACAAGTTATTTCAGACTTTGTGAAATTAATGAGGACTGTTTGCCAATGGCTTGCTTGTGACTGGGTTCTCTGATGTCTAAAAAAGGACAACATCAATTAGCTCTTTCTTCAGTGGAAGCAGTGGTAGTGCCTTTTCCTCACCATTTTACCTGTTTCCAAAATCCATATTAAAGCAGAATATATCTGAGTCTTTTTACCTCTACTACTTAATTTATCCAAATCAGCTGAGTTCAAAAGTTGAAGGATATACACAGACTGTGTTCCTTCCCCTTGAAGCCAGATTTATAATTTTAGATTAAGTCAGAGTTACGTAGGGATCAGAGTACGTAGTACTATATAATTTCTTCAGTGAACAGGCTGAGATAACAAAATTATCATGACCACTCTTCAGCTGAGCTGATTAGCCCGTGCCTCACCAACAACTGTCCCTCTCTGGGGGTCTGATCCCATGATTCAGTCAGACCCTGCCTATGTGCACAAGATGTGGTAGATGTTAAGAAATATCACAGTTTCACTAGGGAAGTAACTGGGATCTAACCCCAAGGGACAGATAGTGAAACAAGGAAAAAGGAAAAAATGGGTTACATGAATTGTCCAAGGAATGAAGAAAGATTGTGGTACAAACCCACTTTTTTCTCCCACATACCAACCTAGGACAGTCAATAATATCCCACCTTTAAACACTGGTGATTTGGTATTTGGTAAAAGCCTGCAGTACTTGGAGTGTTGTGTCTAGGGCTTCAGTGGGTTTTGTTTCCCTTGAACCAAATTCAGATCTTTCAAGTAATAGCTTGCAACAGGAACAGGGATGTTATTTTTCTCTCATAAGTTCATCTACACAACCAGACCAGGCCACTGCACTACAGAAGAAGTATTTAAACTCCTGCCATGTGCCCTCCAGACACAAATCTAGTCCTGTGCCACCACTATGCCAATTTCTACCAGGACAGTGAAGGCAATCCTTCCAAATCCCATGTCCCTGTTCCTCCTTAACTTTGGGTTTCTCTGCCCTTTGTTTATTTCATTTCCTGTGCTCACCATGCGATGAACCTCCCCAGGTTCATTCATTCATTTCACCTTGGCAGCATGTCACTATGCAGACAATCTATTGAGGATGAGATTGAAATAATATTACACTACCGAGCTGATAATTCCTGACTTTAATATCTCTTAGCAGCATCTCCATTGTGCTATGTCAGTGAAACAGATCAGACAGTCTAGTGTAAATGAAAGGGAGTGTGGGGGGAATACTTCTGTTATCAAAATTAAACTTCTGATACATCAGAAACAGAAGGTGAAGGAGCAAAAGAAATGAAAGGGAACAGATCAGTTACCTTTAAAGTTGCACCTCTGAGAAGGTAGCTAATAAACATTGATATTTAACTCCAAATACTTTTCCTCCCTCTCTTTTCCTCCATCTCCTTGTCTTGTCTGCTCCCAATAATACACTGGGTAGATTATATATAGCTCATTTTAGTGACATCATAACCATTCCTTTCGTCATTACCGTGTTACTTAAACAGATTTATGGTCTGTGCATTTGAATAAAAGAAAGGATGAAGGGGGATATTCAAGGAGCCAGGAGGAAAGATATTAGAGAAGTGTGGTTGAGACAGCCCTAAGAAGCTCTGTGAGTTGCTTTGATCTGCAAATCCAGTCAGTCAGTCTGTGTCGTAGGTAAGAGACAGGGCACGGAGTTGGACACCCTCAGTATTGATCCTTTTGGTTTTTGGCTATCTGGCCTTCAAGGATTGTTTAGCTTTTATCACTGTTTCTCCACCTCAAGTTTATGTGTGAAAGAATATCTTCTGTGCTTTAACAGCTAGATGGACAGGCTTAAGTTAAGAATATTCACTCCTCTGCTCCAGTTGGTATGGCAACAGGGGAGAACTTGGCTCAACAGTTGTCTCTAACAGACCCAGATCCTGGGTCAGATCTGACCCTGAATGCTGATATTTCACCTGAGGAAGAGGATGGAGCTGGATAGAGGAGTAGTTCAGATTCATTAAATATCCCTGCTGCCTCAGCAAGCAGCTTATCAAGGGAATCATTAACAGTGTGAAATTTTTAAATGTGTGCTTACAAATGAGTCTATAAAGAAGATGCCTGGAAGAGCCTTTCAGTTCGTCCAGGTGAATTTCAAAGGCCACATCAGCTACGGATAAAATGCAAGAAGTTGAAGAGGTCAAATGTGAAACAAATGGACCTCTGCTTAACTCTTCATTTTCGGGTGATGCTGGCTGACTTCCTTCTGCCTCTCTACAACTAAACCTGCCTTTCTGGCATTCCTTGTTGCATACTGATATCACAGATTATCCCTCCTGCACCCTGTTGCTGGTTGGTGTTACCATTGCTTCCTATATCTGAGATTGTAAGCTACAAGTGCAAAATCAGAGGCCAAAGAAGAACTAAAACTCTGCATCTCTCTTCCTGATATTGCCTCATACCTGTTTCTACAGGAGCAGTCAGATTGAGATGTTCCTCCTTGCTGTGTTACAAGTCTGGTTAAAAGTGTAAATGAGAGCCATGTTAAGGCTGAATAACTTACCAGAGAGAAAAAGCCAAAGGAAAGAAAATAAAAAATAAAGTTTTTAATGGGTTTCTGAACTTTCTGAAAGGCTGCAGACACAGCATCCTAGTTTTTGAGATCTACACACTGATGAGTTTTCCCCCTTTTCTTTAGCTGTTAAAGTTCCTCATGCAGCCAAAATACAAGTGGTCCCTCGGCACTGATTTATATTATTTTTAGAGATGTGCAGGCAGCAACAGTTTTAAGCCTTCAAAGCCTAATGATATTTTTTCCTTTAAAGAAGAAAGAGAAAGGGAAAGAAGTGATCCTCCACAGCAGATTGGAGCAGGAGGAGGTGACTGGTAGAAGTTGTGACTGGCAAATTGAGCACCATACCCTAATTAGATGGGAACTTGGTGCTTGCAGTGTGACTTCTGACCTGGTAAAGTTCTTCTCTGACCAGAGGAGGGAATAAATCCCACACCTCTTAGAGTCTTCATGGTCTAAAATCTGTTTAGTTCTATGAGGAACCTCAAATTTAAAATTATTCTGACTTCAAACTCTGAAAATAATGTTCTGATAGTAGTTAATTTTAAGATTAAGGTACTGGAATAAAACTGAAGACACTTCAGTCTTATTACCAATTCCATACCAAAATTTCAAAGTCACAGAGGGAAAGGTGTATAACTTCAGTCACATTTGTTGAAAAAGGATGCTCTTTTGCTTGTCTTGTTTCTGTACAAAACAAAACAAAACAAACAACAACAAAACAAAACAAAACAAACAACAACAAAACAAAACAAAACAAAAAACAGAAACTAAACTGAAACAAAAACAAAACACAGAACAAAACACAAAACCAGCCAACCAACCAACCAAAAAAACAGCATTGGGAAGGGGTGTTCTCCTGGCACCCAAGTCCTGATCTCAGGCTCTTCTAAAGCATAAACAGCCAGAAGCAATTCAGGACTGGCATATCTTCATCAGAACACTGGGAGTAGTTTTATTGGTACAGATTTAGTCATCCACAGTACTGGCATTTACATCTGAGATGGTCATCTAGGTCACCTTCACAACCCATGAGAAACAGTCAATTCTAGAGGATGATCTATTTAATTCAAGTGTAGATGTCAGGAGAATCACTCTCTGGAATTGCCTATTTCTCTCCCCTGACTGTGCATAGAGTTTAGGCAGTTAGGTCAGATGTGTGTTCATAATATACATCTATCAATCAATCCCAAGTTGTGACACCCTGCAGAAGACACCCTCCTCAAAGCATCTAGACTTTCCATGATTTGGTTTGTGGTTAGTTCTCAAATGTGGGATCCTATGAAATCTCCCCTCAGGACTCAGCTTTTGTCCTGATCTGCAATAGTTCAGAGGCTTAGAATAGACTGTGTGCTGATGAAGGAAGTAGATTTACAGACCCTTTTAGGAAATAACTTTTGTTTTCTAACTTGGTATAAGGAAAGAAAATACCCACCTATCTTCAAATGTGAGCAATGCTGTCTGTAAGGGAAGGAATGCACTTTGGCTTGTGAAATATTTTTTCATGTGTCAGCAGTGGTGGGCATTCTCCACAGACCACTAAGGCATCCTGTTTCATGAAGTTAAGAATAGCAAAAGAAAGAGCATTTCCTTCATTTGGGAGCCTGATTCCACAAAGCTGGTGAGAACTTCACATTTCATTGGATCTATCCAAAGAGTTCAAAGGTTAAAGCTGGGGCAAGGCAGGGAGAAAGACTAAAAGGCATTGAGGAAAAGATTGCTTAAGAAGATGAACTGTAGGGGAAAAAAATAAAATTAAAGGTAAAAGAACACAATAAAATGAACAAGCCAGAGTGAAAACCACCCCGGTGCCACAAAGGAGGCCATTCATTTACATTTGCAAGAAACGCAACAGCAGCTGGAGGTGTCTGGGCACTGCCATTCCACAGATGATGTCAGGCCTGCAGAAGATTTTTCAATTAATTTCTCTTGACCCTGTGCCTTGAACCCTCATTCCTATTTTTAACAACCCCATTCTGTTGAATGACCTTGGACCTAGTGACCAATAATGCCCATTTAAGTAACTGCAGGGGTGTTGGTAAGTATGCAAGGAGAATTTGCAAAGGGCTCATTATATAAAGAGTTAGTTACTACAAAGAAGGACTCTCTCTCTCTCTCTCATTCTTGCCTGTAGGCTAGTAGTTGGGGATCTTAAACAGAGACTTGGTCACACTAAACACACAAAAAAAGGCTGTTCTTCATGCAGATAGCTGCAGAACTTGGAGAAAAGAAGAAAGGACATGTGCGCACACACCAATCAAACACAGCAGCATCATGGAGAAACCATCAAAAACTTCATATTTATTATTTTCCACTAAAATATTAGAAAAGAATTCCAACTGAAATGAGAAAAAGAGAAGTGCCAGATTGTGTTTCACATCACGGTATGCAACCTACACGAGTCCTGTTAATCATTTGGAAAGACTAATCATAAAGGATTTGGCTTCAAGTTCATGTATGTACAGCAAATGCAGAGAACAATTCTTTCTGTCACAAGAAAGTAAGATGCACTAAGCCTTTTTGCCTCACCAGTGTTACAGAAAACAATTTTATGCCCACGAGATACACTCTTCAAAACATCCTGGGAGAGGTACAGCAACAAACCTTGGTTGCAAACAGAACATTTATTCCAGTATGAAAATATGTATTGCACTCTAGTAAGCATTGTAAGATTATGAACATGTTCTCTTTCCTGTTTTTGGTACATGTGTTTGGAAGGCTGAAAAGTAAGATGTTTCTTTGTTTTCTACAAAAAAATAAAAGAAAAAAAAGAAAAAAAAATTAAAAAAAAAGGGGAAAAACAAAGGAAATTATCCTCTGTTGGATAGAGCTATGATGACATCATAGGAACAAAACCAGAAGGCACTGTGGTGTTATGCAAATCTCTCTGTGCTCCTCTGCTGATGGGATGAGCACCATCTTGGCCCTTAACTCTAGGTTTCAACCGTCTTTCCTTTCACATAATGCTCTGCATCCAAGAGGGACAATGGACAATAACAACAGATAAGGCAAGGCTTAAAAAAAAGAATGATGAACTCAGTAGACTGTGTTGGATTTAAAGCTGGATTCTGCTGCAAGGGAAAGGAACATTTTCTTTGTAGTGTTCCCACTCCTGGGGCTCTGGCAGGTAAGAGCCAAAGAAGAGGTAAGAGGATTTATAGGAGTTGTGGATGATGTTGGATTAAGGCTATTAATCAGAACGTAAAAACTGTCATCCTGGGTCAGACTAAAAGTCTGTAACAAAATAACCTGTTCCTGACAGTGACCTGTAACAGATGTTTGGGGAAAGTGTATAAAAACCATGGCAATTACAGAGTGATCTTTCCCCTGGCTGTACTCCTGAGTCTGAAATCAGCAGTTTAGAAACTTCCCAGGTTTTTGTTTCGGAAACTTTCAGAAGGTTTGCATTAAAAAGTTGCAGAAATCCACCACGAAGTCAGGCACCTCAGATGTGTACTGGTGAAAGCCTTTCTCTCTCAGGAATGAGCAGCTTTATAATATTACTCCAAACACTTTTAGTCCCTTGACTAAAAACACCACTGGCATGTAAGCAAGAGCCTGGTTTGCTCTGGGATGCTATTTCAGCCCCATGCCCGTCAGCTCTTGCCAAAATGTGCAAACAAGATGTATGAACCTAGCAAATTATATGCTGAAGGGCTGAATACAGGACTGGAGCAGGAAGATTTCAAGGCTCTCTTCTCTGCAAGTTCATTAATTATGATAAACCTGTTCGTTCAGCATCCCTTGAAAAACTCCTCTCCATGTAATGTCCTTGTACCACTCTTGCTGGGTCATCGACTAGCAAGGCGGCCAACACACTCTGCCCCAGCAGCTCTACAAAAAACTGATCCTGAGCAGCGATCAAAGGAAAGCAGAAGGGCAAAGCAACAGCAGAACAAAGAAGATAAGGACCACAGAAATCCATCAAATTTTAAAATGCATCGGATGCACTAACATCTCAGAGGAGACTCAGATAAGGACACAAGTAGCTCTTCTTACATATTCCTTCAAGGCTGAGCTCTGACACACTGTCTTACTTACTCTCCAACAAGTTTGTTCACCTATTTGTTCGTTCAGACTTTCTCTTTTAATGGAGAGATTTCATCTTGCTGACCTCCATTGATTGTTAATAAACAAGAACCAAAAATCAAAATGCTGCTGTGTCTATTTCTCCACCAATCATACGAATCTCACTTGCAGCTGTGAGCTCCTATCACTCTAGTTTCATCCAGGACAGAGACCTCTTGTGTGTGTCTTTAAAACAATCTTGTCACTGCTATGTTCAGACCTTGTTTCTATGTTGTATACTTCCGGACATCACGAAAACCCTCCCTTTTTTCTTGTCAATTCCAATTAGTTCCTATTTCAACTTTTTCCTTTCCTTTCCTTATACGTATTAATTCCCCCTTCTCTTTAATATATTGTCTCTGTACTGGTGCTACTTAACTCCCAGGAAGTGTTTTGGGACATGGCTGATTAAAAAGATAGAGGAGATTAAATTCAAGCAGTTCTGTATTTTTACTTTTGCACTTCCACTTTACTCTTCCAGTATAACATCTGTAAAAACTAAAGTATTTATATATTTGGTAGCTTAATTTTTTTTTCAGTCAAAATATTATAAATTCATTATTGAGGTAGAAACATATGTGATGGATATAAAAATTATACTAAATTTTTCATTTTAAAGCTTACTGTAGTGTTTTAACTATATTATTATTTATATAACAGTCCTCATGTTTTCCTGACATTTAAAATAAATTCATGTTATAGGGATAACATTTCTCTGATGTCATGTGGAATGCCAAAAGTATTTTGGGTTTGTATTTCTTTCTTTTCAAGCAAAGTTTTAGATACTAATGGATTGACTTATTTACAGACATGGAAGTTTCAGGAGAAAAAATTAGATATGAGGCTTCGGTCATTACAAGTTTAAACTTCAGATAATCCTCATCCTCCTTAACTGAAAACTCAAATTAAATGGATTTTATTTGAATTTCATTCTGTACATAGAAAGGTGGGGATTTTTCCCCCTCCTTAAAAAGCTATTCAACATGGCAGGATGTTAGAACTAGATGATCTGTAAGATTATTCTATCATTCTATGATAATCCCGAGGAAAAATAAATAAAAATCAGCCTTCTGCTTGAAGTTTTGACACATATGCTCTTTCCTTCAAGCCTGACTTATTTGTAAAAACTTCTAATAAACACGAATCTGACATTCAGCCTAATATGCTGGAATCAAAAGCTGTTATTGACTTTGCCATATTGATCAATGGTGGCCCAAGCCCCGTAATAGATTACGGTGTTTCTCTCTAAATGCAGCTGCTCACCTGCTCCCTCTCTGCATTAAATGAATGCTCCTCTGACAGGAACTGTTAAAATGCTGTGTTTCAGAGCCTCTGCTACTTCTGTTTGGACATGCATTTCACCTGGTTCTTTGCCACTCACTCCTGTTCTATCCCTTCTCAGCAATGCCGCTGTTCCCTTCCCCGTGCACATCTCACCAGCACTTGTGCTTTGCTGCTCTGCTGTGTGCTGTATTCCCACTGCATAGGCTGGGAACAGAGCCACAGGGAGGCTAATTGCCTTGTCACACAGAGAGCTCGTGCCTAAGAGGGAGTTTGAAGACATTTCTTTGATATCAGCAGTGGGTATGTGAAATGTTGACTAGCTCCTCTCTCATTATCTTCCTCAAACCAAACTTCTATGCCCAGCTCTAAATTCTGGCCTCTAGGTGAGGATAACTTCACCTGCTTGAAGAGTATGGTAGAACAGCTTCTCCATGGCATCAGTCTGAGCTCATAGGAATATGGAGAAGGATTATCTTAAGCATAAAGGTGAATTATCCTACAGTAGACTGTGTAGTCATGGTCTTTCTTATGCTACCTGGAGGTGATCTCCCCAAAAAAGTTTGGGAATGACACCAAATCCTTTCAATAAGCAACAGCAAAAACCATCTGGAAGGCAGTGCCTATGCTTTGTGCTGTTCTGGGATGGGATTTGGGTCTGTGATCAGTCCAGCTAAGGTCCTAGAGAAAGCATCCTATCATGAGGCGTACAAGGATTCAAAAAACACAGGAAATGTTGCTATTTCTACAGCTGCCACTTCTCTTGAAGCCAGAAAAAAAAAAGGGCAACAACTACATGTGCTTTGTGGAAATATGGAATTCAAAAATGTTTAAATGCAGGGATTTCTAAGGAAAATTTCTTCTTCTCTTCTGAACAAAAAGATGTAATCTGTACTGAACAGCCAGTTGCAAAAATTGTTTCAATATTATCTTTTCACAGGAAAAAATTATACATAATGCTGAAGAAAAGTGAGATGAACACATAAATGCTGTTTTCAGTGACATGTTTTATTTTTCTCAGATTGCTCTCCTGAGTTATAATAGTTCCACTGGATTTAATCAGAAGAGAAACCAAAGATTAAAGAAAGGCAGAGAGGTTGAGTGATCTACTCAAGACAGGTCACGATTTTAAGTGAGACCCAGGAAGGTCAGGAGTAAGGTGTGTGCAGGAGCTAACCAGAGGAAAGATATTGTTGCTCTTTCCTGAGAGCAAGACCAGAGCCAACATTTCCAGATCTATAAATAAACAGCCTTTCGTCAAACTGGAAGAAAACAAAACTGTGCTATGAAGCAAACAACGGACACTGGTATTGAAATGAAAGGATGCAGAGAACATGAGAGTTTTAGAGCAGGTGGCATCAAACCCTTCCTGAGCAAGTCAAGGGCTCGGTGTCCCCAAAGCAACTCAACAGAGAGATCCCCAAAGCAATCTCTTACAGAGTCTTCTGTAGTATGTAAATTCATTGAAATACAGTCCCCTTTGCCTACTGGGAGATGAGTACGCTATGATCCGTCCTCTCAACCCACACTGACACAGGCAGCTGACATTGTGGTTTTGAAGATTTCCCTTTTGTTTTCACTGCCAGCTCGTGGGAGGGGGAGAGAAAGAGGAAGGGGAAAGAGGAGGGCGTATCGCGCCCGCGAGTGTGTGTAGGCAGGCCAAGAGAATCTGTGCCATCAAACACCCAGATGGCAGGAAAAATTCACCTTTTACTAACTGGATCCCTGGCAGATTTTTACAGCGTGTGGGTGGGAGAGAGGGCAAGGGCTGTGAGGAGGATGCAGGAAAGCAGAGCATGTAAATGCACATATGTTTGCACCAGAAAAAGGGAGATAAGGGCATACAGTGAATTAAGAGGCTTTCATCTGCATGTACAGAATGACAGAACTGCTCAGGAGAGAGGAGCCGAGTTATGGCAGTGTCCTTCAGGAGCAGAAATCCAAACACCCAATAAACCTCTCCTTTGCCCTCCTCTCTGCAGAGGCACACAGGAGGCCTCTAGCTCCTGGTACACTCGCAATGTATGTTACAGGACAATTTCATTCTCTCAAGATCCCCTGAAATGGGCTTTGAAAACACTGAAAAGCTGCCTGTCTTGAGCTGAACTTGCCCTTCACCCTTTGAGATGACACATTCCATATGCAAGTCAAGGCTCACATTCTATGACTTCATGCTCCTGACAATGAGGCTGTGCCTCTACCCACAACTCATTGCAACCCGAGTTTCTGACTTTAGTAAGAAATGAACCAGTGGAAGTCTTCCAAAACTACTTTTCTGACCTCTCACATATCTGCTAATAAAACTAAACCAGGCCACGGACTGGTTCTTGTGAGCATGGAAGGTTTGCTCACATGTAGTTGAATTTCCTCCTTCTTTCAAAAACTGAGGACTGCATTTCACTTCCAAGGATTGGACTGCACCCATAGTTACCATTTACCTGAGCTACCTGAGGTGCTCTATGACTTGTGGTTCTTGGCACACAAACACTACTCTGAAGGTCAAGAATTTTGGCTGGAGTAGGTGAAGTCTGCTTTGGGAACATATGAGATACACATAAACAGCGCTGCAAAGATGCAATTAAATAAAATATCCCATATTAATTGCACGCCTGAATCAGTATGTTGATCATCCTAAAGGTATCTAGAGACCCTTGAAATTCTCTCCATGAGAGGAGGTGTAATGAAATTCATGCAAGATAACTTAAGGCCATGACCATCTCAATTTGGGGGCGTTTCTCAAAGATTTGTAATTGAGTCAGATCTGTTAAAAGACTGACAAGTATTTCCAGGGAGATCTGACCATACTGGGGAAGATGCAAGCCTTTTAATGAGAAAGAAAAGAAAAGAAAAGAAAAGAAAAGAAAAGAAAAGAAAAGAAAAGAAAAGAAAAGAAAAGAAAAGAGGGCTCGTTTTAGGCTCATTTGGAGAAAGGCTACAAAACCGTATAAAGAAAATCTGATAATGAATGATCTTAAATCTTTAAGAGAGTATGCTGTGACTTAAGATCTCTAATGTTCTAAAGCTATGGGTCCTGGGAGTTGTGTTTCAAGCCAGAATGGACCATTTGAATTATCATTTTGAATCCCTGGTAGCAGAATTTAAGTCAGTAATTCCCTGAATAACTAGGTGTCCTCTGTATCCCTCACTCAGTAGAGCAAAGAGAATCCCATGCAAATAGAGGTATTTTCCTCACCATCTATTTTCTGATAACTGTGCAGGAAAAGACTGGGCTCTTTATTCTTGATTTAGCCCCAAACACCAAAGAGATTCCCTGCATTATGCTAACAGACAGGTAGGTAAAGACAACTGGCATGTGCCATGGGGGAAATCACTGGGAGCCTTGGCAGTATCAAGGCAAACCTTTTCCAATGCCTTCAAGAGAAACCAAAAAGCAAATGAAAATGGGGAAGAAAAAATCCCCTCATGTCTCCCTCTCTGAAGGCAGAAGATGCTTTAAAATTCACCAGACAAGGTCTGCCTTGTGGCAGACAGTGGGGCAGAGAGGGTGGCTGCTCCCCAGGCCTGCTCCCAGGGATCACATCTGCAAGTGCAATTTTGGCATTTCCATATATCTGTTCAACTCTTATGCAGATATTTGGTACAGGGACCTGGTTTTTTTCCCTGGCCCACCCACTGTCAGGAAGGGAGCTTTGTGGGTGGCTGCATAAGCCATTTGTAACCTACCAACTGGCCAGTGACCAGTAGCTGCTGCAAGCAGCATTTCCAGCTGACTCCAACACTTTCTGACATGCATTTCTAGAGATTACAAACATGGGGCTGCTTCTTCATCCTCCCTCCAGCATTCATTCCTTGACCCAGAGTGAGGTTATTCCCCCTGAGAGGAGACACCCAAGTGATGAGTTTGCTGCAACAGCAGAAAGGAGCACGAGATGATCAGAGGCAAGGGCATGAACCTCAACCCTCTTCCCAATAATGCCCCTGATCATGTGAAGTCAGAGCTGGGTATTTCCAGGTTATCCTGAGTGGCACCTTGCAGTGGACCTGCTTCTAAGACCCCTGAAGTCATCCCTCTGTCTTCAGGAGCTTCAGATCAAGCCTGTTAGGAGACATCATCTTTGTAGGCAGTAGACTGATTATTAGATGGCACAGATCAGTGCACTAACACTTCTATGTGCCACTTCTATGAAATGAGGCCAAAGTACATGAATGGATAACTCTTTCAGGAGCTCCACTAATGAAAGAACACAACACTTTTGGTGAAATCACAAAAAAGCTGCAACACCTGGATAGCAAACCAGTCAAGGCATTGCCGTGACTCCCAATACCTTCCATGAAGTCCTTTGCCCAATTTGATCTCAAAAGGAATCACTTAACATAACTTCACTTGCAGAGTGCTTATTTCTCTGCTATTTGGAAAAGAACAAACAAACAAAGAAACCCAACAATTTTTGTACTACTGTAACAAAACATATTACAGATTACTTGGGTCAGAGGCACTTGTATAACTGCCCAGACAGTCAAAGTGCTGCCAGTGTCAGTAACTGGGTGGGTTACTCTTGGGCCTAGACCCAAGTCCAATAGGTTCTGACAGTCCTTTATAATAGGTTACCATCCTTTCTCAGCTCATAAGCTGTTACAGACATGCTAAGTTCACCTTCAAGGAAGCCACATTCTGAGCAAATCTCTTCCTTCTCAGTGTGTTCCCTGAACATTTGTTGTTTTACCAGCTCATACTCTTTTTCAAGGATGCATCACATAACAGAATTCTGGCAATATAGAGCAGGTTTCATGAAAAATTTACTTTACACTTTACGCTTCATCCTGAACCAAAAGGGAAAAGTCACTTTTTGTCCTAAACACAAGCATCATGCCCTTCAGATGTATTTTGTTCGTGACATCTAAACCTTTGATATCTGAATTTGAGATACTTATCCAATTACAGATAAACAATTTTGAATGGATTGTCATTGGACCCAAGTGCTTAGTATGATTATTTCAAGTACAGCGAAGTTGTTCATTCCCTCCACTGACCACAGAAGGGGTGAAGTTAATAATCTCAGATGTAAATATCTATATCTCAGACATTTAAACAAATCCCATCCCTGAAGCTCAGCTTGAGTGGGCACATGGAAAAAGCTTGGTTTGTGCTGGAGAATTCCATGGGCAACTCTCTAAGCAAAGATCCCTGATCCTTGCCATGATGCAGATGAAGCTACTCCAGCCAGCTTGTTATCTCACTGAGCCCATATAGGGAGTTTTTGGCTCTCTCTGTACTGTGAACAGATTTACTGTTGCATCTGTGCCTGCACCAGGAAAACTTATCCTAGTTTCTGAGATGTGCAAGTGCTTCTATCATGGATAAGACTGAACTGGCACTCATAGAACTGAAGAGAAATTATTACCAGTATATTTCGATATTTTTCTGGATGCACTGACTTGTGTCCGAGATCAAGCCAGACTCACCAATATCTGAGCTCAGATGCACAGGATGGGTTTGACATAAAACTGCATCCAGTTTCATGTGAAACCAGCCAGAAGGAAAAAAAAAAAAAAAAAAAAACCAATGAACCAGGCCAACAACACCAAAACCAACAAAAGCAAAAGCAGCTACAAAGAGTTGACTTAAAAACTAAGAAGGAAAAGTATCAAGCAGAGTAAAACAGCTGTGCTGCAAATAACACTGATGTTTTTTGCTTCCATGCAGGAAGTTCCTTTCAGAAAAAAAATGAAATAGAATAGTATTTGTCTGTATTCTTAGTCAGGATGAATTCCCAGATTCTCTGAGTATGTGGGCAATGCTCTTCACTTGGGTTCAAAGCACAAGAACTCCTCACAGTGAAAAAAGTTAGTGAGTAAGAAATGTGCAGTACAGGAGTAACCCGAGTCCCACCTTACAGGCTCACTATCCAGCAGATTTCCCCAGGCACTGTTGCAAACATCTGGGCATTCATGTGCACGGTGACATTTATTTCTTTGTTTTAAATGCCAGTGGGGAATTGAGGATTAGGTTTGTTATTTCCACCAACCAGTCATTAAAACACCTTGAGCCCATGGCACCCTCACTGAGTTTTGGCTGAAAAGCACTAGGCAGAAAGAGGATGGCACAGTCCTAGAGAACACTAAGAGAGATGAATGCAAACCACAGCGGCAGCACAAACAGTGCCCAGATGTAACACACCGAGTAAACAACTTTTCCCTTCCTTTCACATCGTACTAGATGAGCCACCAGAGGGAGTCCAAGAGATCTCCAAGAACTGCAGGATAAACAGCTCTGCTTTCGGCAAAATAAAGGTAATTAAACATTTTCTACCAGGGGCTGCAGAGTTCAAACCAGTGTGAACTTCTTTAGGTCACTGCATGATCTTCATCACAGCAAGATTCAGAAAACCTTAATCGGTATTTAAAATTTAAAGTTTAACTTCTCCAAGAAAACAAAGGGAATAAACAAGTTCATATTTTTAGTGTCATTGTTGATGATGCAAATTTCGCATGTGTATTTCTAATTAAATACTATTATGTGTTTCTAGATCAGTCAGATGGAAAAGAAGGTCAGGTGACCGGAATCCAAAGGGCAAATGATGCCTTATCTGGGTCGCTGTACACTTGCTCACGTGTACAGAAATACACAGATATTTAAATACAAGTACACTGCACACTGTTCAGTCTTGTTTGGTAGCAGAGGGTGAGATATGAGATTTCACACTGCCTTGCATCTTCTGTTCTGACTTCAGTGATGGAGGAGGAAAACAGCTCACCCCGGGGTTCAAGAAGGAACAAAACATGCCACAGGCTGCTCTTTATGGCCATGATGGGTAAATATGGGGCTTAGGGACATGGTTTTATGGTGGACCTGGAAGTGCTCTGCTAATGGAGCAGAGCACTGCTAATGTTTGAACTTGATCTTGAAGGTCTTTCCAACCTAAATGATCCTGCAATTCTGTGTCGGGTTAGAAAGACACTACCACACAATCACCATGCTCCTTGTAAGGCAAAAGAGTAACAATGCTCGGCCACAAGAATTGACATGCCAAACATCAGGGTTTTTCTCTGTTATGGTGTTTTTGTGGAACTACATAAATGTCAGGAAGAGCACCTTATTCAAATTCTACTACTCTCCTCTGGTCTAAGTTGGGACCATCAGCTTAATGTCAAAAAGCTGAGAATTTGTTTTCAACACTGAGTCACAAACTTGTCACACTTACCTTCCCTCTAGAGCTTGCTGGCTGGAAAGCTAAAAAGTTCCTTTTTCCCTCTGTCTTTTGTCCTACAGTAATGAAATTTTACAAGACTGCTCTGAAAACAGATGGGTTTCTGCAGAATATTGACATTTTCAGCAGGAAATGCATGCATATGTGGAGGAGGAGGAGACTCCTACTATTCCTGGGTAATACGGGGCAGACTGTGTTTTCAGTATCATTATGGTAGTGGTAACTGAGCTATTCCATCCAAGAACATATAGTCAAAATAGATGAGGCAAAGGAAAGGTGAAACAGGAACTGAGAGATGTGACTTTGGGTGTAGAGTGGATTGGTGACAGAGTACACTCTTATCCACTACCCTAAATAGATTCTTCTGTTGCTATCTTTGAATTTTCCACCTGTTAATACCTAACTCATCATTGCATTGGGTAGAATATGATATTTGCACAGGCCTCTGTACAAGAGTAAAGAGCTGACATATAAAAGAGTAAAAATAAAATTCAAAAAAGAGATTTTCTGTGATTTGGGAGCACTTTGTCAAGAAAATCAGGCTGTGGATGGAGCTAAACAAGTGGCTCAAATAACACCAGCTGGACCAAAATGCATCCAAAGTCCATGAGGTGAGACTTGAAAAAGAAGCTTGACCTCTTCCTCCTACATTTGGAGTGTGAGATAACATTCCCTATCAACCTGTCTGTTCTCTGTATCAGCAGATTAGTTGGGATGATTAGAAGAAAAGAAAGGATATTTTCCACTCAGTTATTTACAAATTGTACCTAATGAATTATTGATCAGGTGAATAGCCCTCTGCACAGCCCTCTAGGAATCTGTCCTTTCTAAGTCATGTTCATGGCCCCTGGCCCACTAGGGCCAGTGGAGATGTTTCCCCCCCTGTGCTAACAGAGTATTTGGCCACTGAGGCCACTTTTGTTTTTCTACTGCTTTCTCAGTGAAAATCAAATCTCATTAATTTAGTTGGAAAGCAAAAGAAACAGGCAAAAATACCCAAACTATGCATCTGTATAGACAAATGTACAGGATACCCACTACTCCAAACCAGGAAAATAATTTTGCCGTTGTTAAAGGAGGTGAAGGATGACTACAAGATTCAAATTCAAGAGACCTGAGCTCCTTTCTTGTCTCTGCTGCTGAAACACTGAGCAGGTCACTGGCTGTATCAGCCAATGTAATTACCTGTCAGCAGTGAGAGTGCACAGCCTGTGCAGGTCTCATCCATGGCTCTCTTCACAGCCACTGGGGATGGAACCAAGAGCCCCACCAGTCTGGAATGCAATTTATCCAGCTAAACACAGGTATCTGCTCAAGGCCAACACAAGTCATGCCCTAAAACTCACCATCTGTCTTTCCTACCTCTCCATTAACTGTGAGGGGAACTGAGAAATAGAAGCCTACACTGCATGCACCTAAAGGTAGATCAAATCAACACCACCACTGATTTATCTCTGTCCCACTATTTCATGCTCTTGTCTATTTTGTCTCTGTGTAAACCCTAGGCTGTACTGTCACCTCCATCCAGGTTAGTGCAATAACAGTTTTATTTGCATCCTTTTGTTTTGATGCTTCTTTGAGGAAGAGATGAACTAAAAACACAAGCATCACAATCTGGACCCTGGATAGAAATGTAGTCTGGAATTCCACTGTACAAAATACAGTGAGGGCCTGTGGCTGTCTCTTAGCCTGCATTCTCAGACAGGAACATCTTGAGCTGTTCCATACTAGACCTTCCTCCAGCACAAGGCAGTATCACGGTACTGAATTCAATGGCAATACTTTAAGTTATATGGTTGAATATCTGTTTATAATCTACACAGCAAATTTTTATGCTTCATGTAACTTCAGGCTTATTTTGGTTTTTGTTGGTTTTTTTTTCCTTTCCAAGGGAAAATAATAAGTTTTTATTTATTATTATTGGGTTTTTGCATAGCTGGCAAGAAGGGTAGAGTCAATCTCTTTCTTTCTCCTCCGCTCTGAGTACCAGCTGTTCTTCATGAGGGGATATATGAGCAGTTTTATACAGTTTTAATATCCACCAGAAATTACATCTCACTGCTTTGGGGACTGAACCTTTAAAATTCAATTTCAAATAAATATAATTATAAAAAGAAGGCTGGGGGAAAAAAAAGGGCAAGAGAAGGAAAGAGAATATCAAAATTCAGTTCCTTGCTATAAGAGCTTCGGGGCACAGCCAGCAGGGCTGTGTTCTTTAGCAACAGTAAGTAAAATGGCCCGGGGCTCTGAGATTAGCATGTTGATGTTTTGGTCACCACTCTCTATATGAACCCAGAGATGGAAAATCCCATGCTGCAAAGAAGGAATGGGAGCAGGAGGTTTGCAGAAAAGTTTCTGTATCTTCCTCAAATCTCTCTTAATTGGTGAAATACGGAAAGAGGACAAATTGAAAAAACAACCTGAAACTGGTGAGGGGAGGAAATGAGGACTGCTGAAGTACCATACCAATGTTCATTCCCCTGAAAACAGACCTATCTCTAAACTAAGTAAGGCCTCAGAGAGCACTGCTGAAATTCTGGAAGGTAAAAAAAAAACCACAAGCATTAAAAAAACAACTATTCTGAGGCCAAAATTTTGCAACTTTTTAATTTCCTTCAAAAATAACAGAATGGATGATCCTGTTAAAATGTAAGACTACTGCAACAGTGTGGACATGTTAGCCCTAAGAGAAGCATTGAACCTTATGTGCATGTGCAGTGTTTCTAACAGGCTATCATTTTTAACTGGAGAAGAATTCACATTAAATTAGGAAAGTCCTTGCCTACAGGTCTGAACAGACCTGAGCTAATAGGCATTCCTTCTGCTTAGTCAAGCTAAGGAAAACAAAACATATTTAGCCTTTTGCAGCAGTGGTCTGCTATTTACTGCTAATAATACATACGACTATGCTGCAACACCTGTTGGGGCCCCAGAAAATACACATCCTGAGCAAAACAGCCAAGCAGGCAGTGCTAGCAGAGGAAACAGATGCACAGAAAGTGCAGGTAGCTGGTGCAGGCGTCACAGGAAAGGGGACTCTCAGGGGTTTGTTACCTGCCCCTGAGATTGCCCTGAATCCAGGGACCACAGATATAATGGGAAAGTAATTTGAAATCTGAGGATGGGCTGGTTGCAAGTATGGCTCCTCAGAGTGGTTGGAAATATAACTGGTTCAGTGGAATCTGTGTGGAAATTCATGTCCACTGGCAAAAGCCTTGCTTCAAATAAAAACATAGAAGAGACTTCAGAGAGGTGAGGTGCCTGCACCCTCCACAATGAAAACAGATGCTCAAGGCACTCAGCAATTTGCAAGACAGCTTTTGCATGTTGGTGGTGCCCAATTCTATGCCCAGCACCTCCGTGTACTTCTCTGCCTTGCTTCTTGGGAGGGATCTGCTCTATCCAAAAGGCAACTTTAGAAAATATGTACATAGTGTAAGATTATGGTCACAGACTAGTTGAGCCATGTGTAGGTATGGGACCCAGTAACTCACTTCTGATTTTCTGAGCTAAATCTAAGAATGTATGTTCCCTGCAAACCAAGGTAAGAACAATTTTTGGGAAGAAACTTTTCCTTTCATAGAGAATTCTCAAATTTTAAGACAGCCAAATGACACAGTTGTGAAAAGCTAAGCATTCCTGAGGGTAGCTGAGAACACAAAAATCCCAGGAGAGGAGGGAATCATATTTCATAGTAACAGGCATAATCGTTAAATAAAGAAATAAACTGAAAAGGCCAAACATTTCTTTGGATCAGGCATCTTACAAAGATACCCAGATCTTGACCAGTACAGATTTTGTTCTAAGAACTGTTCTGGGACCCAGTGATTCCAGAAAACCTTTCTCTTTTTCTCTATCACTTTTGTCAGTTGCTGCTGGGACTTCAGTGGAAATTCTTGGAAGCAGATTTCCTCTACAGCCTTTCCACATCATGCTCCAGTGACCAACTTTGCTCTGTACAATCTGCCCAACCGCAGCAGGACACAGCCACAAATCAGTCGGCACTTAAGGAGCCCCTTCACTTTTATCTCACCTTGCTCTCCGTCTGCTCCCTTCCCAGGCCTTGTCCTTTCTTATACAACTTGTGTATCATCAGATAGCCAAGTAAATATCATTTCGGAGAGCTGCCCCCTCTTGCCATGCATCTGAATGAGCACCAGGTTTGCAGTTATTTGTTTAGCCACTGAGCTGAACAAATTAGATTAACACAACACATGCAGTGAGGGGAGGAGGACACGAGGAGGGGGGCCTTCTGACAGAGACTGGAAAGATGCTGGGGAAGTACTGTTGTCATGGCAATTAACCCTGTCTTGGCAATGGCATTCTTCGTTCCCCCAGAAAACCTGCTAGGTGATTCCCCTTTCTTCTCTCTTCTGTGTGCTGCAGAACTGGGGCAGAGCTGCACAGGATCAAAGCTGTGCTTCAGAGCTCGGGAGGTTGTGACAGTTGCAGTTGTGTGAGGGGAGATGTGTGGGAGAAGCTTCCTTCTGCTAAATTTGGTGACACACTGTTAACAAGACAATACAACAGCAGGGCTGGTTGCTGTTTCCTCTCCCTTCCTCTATTTTTTTTTTTTACAGCCCAATAAGACCTTTCATTATATTTCAAATGTGTTTCCTTTAAAGCTGTTGTGAAGATTCCCTCCTACTGCTTACACTGCTCTTCCTCTTCTCTCACTGCAGCTGATAAGCATCTCACTCTCTCAGGTCCTGTTTTGTACACCAGACACACAGCATGGGGTTGTGGCAAAACAGCTTGCTCTCCCCCCTTTGAGAAGGGCATCTCACAAGAACTCTGCTCTTACACAGCCAACTAGTCACCCTCACCTTTAATTTCAGGCAAACTTAGTGTGTTCTTCACCCACAGAGCTGGAAAACACGTCAAAAACTTTCCAAGGCAGAATTTCTGCCGGTTTAAATCAGTACAGCTCCCCTGAAGTCAAAGAACTTACTGTCAAGAGGGACCAGATTAAAGCACGGAAACCTTGGGAATGTTGTTGCCCATGTTTTATGGATGGCACAGCACAGTCAGAAAAGGGTGAATCACATGGAATCACTGTCCTGGGAGCAGCCAGAAACCTCCTGCATCATAAACCAGCAAGTCAAACACAGAACTTCTCTGGTGTGAAGCAGCAGTGACCATCTTCAAAACATTGTACCAGAAAGCCTGGAGACTGGTGCATTTTCCAAGTGGAAATTACCAAAAAGACTGTAGGGAAATTGGATTTGTCAAAAGATAACTTTGACTGTGTTCTACAACTTTGACTTGGAGCTTGTATTTTTTTCAACTCTGCCCCGCTCATTGAAAGGTCTGGAAGCAGTGACCTCTCACTGCTGGAAACACAGCACTGAATTGTGATTCTCTATTTCTGAGATAACTTCCTCTACAAAGGGGGAAAAAGTGCACCCAGCACACAAGATCATCTCAGTGATTCCTCTTCCACCACATAAAATACCAGGCAAGTGCTTAGGTAATTGGAAATAGGATGAATCTAATTGCAAGAAAAGCTTTACTAGATTAATCAATTTAATGTCACCTCTGATAATTCTTGAAGCAATTCCATGTAGATAATCAGGATGTATTGATAATCCAAACTAATCAAGAGGTGTGGAGTGATGGAAAAGCCTTTTCACTCAGTGTAGTATTGTTACAAAAAGACACTTGAAAGACACAAGCAAGATTTCCACCCCCCCACCCCCCCAAACTGCAACAGGCCTTTTCTTCTCCAAGACACAGATTCTATACATTTTCCAGTGTTCTTCAAACTGAAGAAGGGACCTGCAGCCAGAAGGAGTTAACCAGGCTCTTGGCACCAATAATATTAACAGCAAGAATTCTCTGTTTCTCAGTGGAAATTTCCAGTGGGGCAAGTGGAGACAGTGGCAGAAGGCTGAGCTCAGAGTTAGACAAAGCCTGTGGGGTTTATCAGTTGGGAAGCCTGGAATCTGCTCTTGTGTGAGGCAACAGCACCAGAATGAGTTTGTTCTGGGGTCAGTAAAATTAACAGTCCTGGAGGGCCCTGTGAGCTTTTGGACACTGTGGTTAAGTTCATGCCAGGCGTAGGGGAGATGATGGGGTGTGAGCAGTGGCAGAAGGAGCAGGGTGAAGGGATGCCTGAGAACACAAAATGAAGAGTTAACTAGTTTGTCTGCTGTTTGCAGACTGAATGGTCCTAAATGCCATTGCGGAGGGAGGGTGATTATATAGATAATTATAGAATATAATAGTCTTGCCCAGCAAGATGCTGCATGGCTTCCTGCACGGGCTGGAGAAGAGAGCTGACAATGAGAAGGAAGATGCAAACTATAGGGCTGACATGTCTCTGCTTTTAACATTTAACAGCTGAAATCACAGATTCTTCAGAGCAGTGGGAAACAGACCTGATGTGGAACTTATGGTCATGGTTTTTTAAATTTAAAAATAAAGCTGGGGCAAAGCATTCAGATTATCAGGTTTCTTTTGTTTTACTTATTTTTCTATTGTCCCATCTCAACTTTCAAAGAAACCAGTTTTCCTGAGGGAAAAAATAGTGATTTTGATTTCTTTGTTGTCAGCAGATATCATGGTCGCTAAAATGGGGGTAAAAAGACCTGCTTAATCCATGGATTTCTCAAGATGCAATTTCTCTTAGCCAAAATCAGCAGAAAACCCCTGCACTTTTCCATAACCCTGTAGGCTGCCATAATGATAATGATTGTACCAAAGCAGAAGAGAGAGAATGTAACTGATGTTTAAGGGAGGCATCTGGAGAGCCAGACTCCCAGGTTTTGTGTCTGCTCCCATCACCAACCTGGCAGCACTGCTTTTGTCAAATCTCATAGGACAAAACATGCAAAACCAGAGTGCTTAAACTCAAACACCTCCATAGGTCCTCTGAGATTTGCAGTCATCAAACCTGAGGCCTTTGGGTGCCCTGTGAGCGTGAAACCATAAAAAAGAGCATTTATACCACATCTCTGATATCATCTCTAGGCAGATCTGCTGTCTCCAGTTCTAAAAGGATGTCAAAAGTCTGTACCCCCAAAAGGCTACTGTAGAGAGCTGAAAGGCTTTCGAAAAGTTTTGGGGGAAGGGAACAAGAGGTATGAGAAGTCCCCCTCTCCCCCTCCCTATGCATTCTCTGAGAGTAAAACATACTCTTGCAAAGAGAATGTCCAAAGAAAAAAAATTTAGAGTCCTTAATTTGTGCTGGATACTCCTCAGCAAATGCTTTTCCAGATGCCAAAGGCCAGCTGCAAACTCCAGAGCAAGAGCTAAAATCAATTTGCAGCCAAAGTAAAAATGCCTGGATATCTGTCCCTGGCTCCTCCGCTTCCCAGCAAAGCCATGAAATGAGCTACTGCCTCTGGTTACATGGTTAATTTCAGAAATGAAATGTCCAGTAGCAATAATGGCATCTCTGGCTATGTATTGTGAAGCTGGAGAAAGAAGATGCTGGTAGCCTTTGCAATCCAAGCTGCCATATACCCTCTTGGAAGCAATTTCCTTCCAGTTTTTAGAGAAAATAGAATAAAGCTACTTCTGGGGAAGAAATTCAATCTTTGAAACATATATTCAGGTGACTGAGGAAGGGCTTAGATAAACAATAGTCAATATTGCCAAGGGGCAAAGAAAGGGGACAGAGATTATAAAAACAATGTCAAAATTTGAGGCATCCAGAGAAGGATCGTCAAGATGAAAACATTTCCCATAATGACATAAATAAAATTGCCCTTCAGTGTGTCTGGAAGACGGGCGTTTTATTTTCCTCTCTCCTCAGATTTAGAACAAAACAGAAAAAGGAAACTTTGTTTTCACAGTTGAGTAGAACAGTCCAAATCCTCTGACTGTGCTAAATCCAGCAAGAGCAAAGCCTGATCGCCAGTGCCACATCTGCCATTTGACAGAGGCTTCTCAGAGACCTCAAACACCAGGAGCCTGCTCTCCTGCTAAGTGAACTGTTACATTTCATGTTCACTGTTCCTGCCATTCTTCTGTCGTTTTAGGATGAAAAAGGCTGGACTTACGTACTTTCAGGAAAAAGGTGAAGATGTGAGAGATTTTTTTTGTATGTTTTTGTTTGGGTTTTTTTAGCTGTTGTTGTTTTGTTGTTTGTTTGGGCTTTTTTGTGTTTTTTTTTTTATTCTGCTTTTGGATGTTTGTTTGTTTGTTTAATTTTGATGAAGCAGAGCTTTTTGAACAATAGGAAAAAAAAAAAGATGAAGAAATGAAATACATGGCACCCAGGAATATACTACACTTAGGCACCTAATATTCCTCCCAGGTGAGTTCATGCTTGTGCTGAGCACCAGGGAAAGACCTAAAGATTAAGGACCTTTCCCATTATTTAGATGATGGGCAGGACATGGCAAACTGTTTGCACCAGTGATGGATTTCTGCACCAAGGCTGTACCTACCCACATTACTCTCAGGCAGGAGCAACAAAATCATCCTTATCCCCCTGGCATGTTTTATACTCTGAAAAGTGACTGCTGTCCAGTGCCATTATCTTTGTTTAACAATAAATAAATTAAAATAGGGTTTTTTTCCCCCACATGGAAAAATGTGCAGTGTCTTCCAGACACTGCAGCTCGCCTCAGTGTTCCCTTTTCATGACTCTTCCTTGATGTCCCTGCAGGAAATTACTCTTGAGTTTGTACTTTGTACCTCAGTAGAACAGTTTTGGAGACCTATAATCCCACCTGTCCAGCATGGAGACAAGAGAAAACACGAAACAGAGAAGCTCCCTGAGTTGCTGTGTGGACTTCCACTGTCCAGAGAAACCTTGCTCTTTCGAGTATTAAAATCCAGATGTGTCTGTTCTGAAACATCCCCTAATAGAAACAAAACACAAAGACAAAGGAAGAGAGGGACCAGATCTCCCAAATCTCAGGCTTAACAATTTAAACCTCAAGGGTGTTTCAGCATTTTCCTACTCAGTTCCCTCTGGGTAATTCATCAACTATTGCTTCTTCTTAGGAGGGGTCAATGATTGTGTATTCCATTTTCAGTTACTTCTCTTTTTCCCTGCTAAAATAGCAAATAGATGCCCTAAGCCTTAAGAAGAGAAATCTTTTACATGAATGAAGAGCTTAACATCTTGCATGCAAGAGATATAAAAGATATTGCTCCAATCCAACACCATTCACCCTATCATCATTGGCTACCTGTTTAGAAATGTGATGACAAATTAAACCAAGTGTGATGGTTTGCAGAACACCAGATACTCCAGGGTCCCAAAGAACTGGCAGATCTAGGCTGTTATTTTTTTGAAAAAAATCTGAAGAGTTTCAGAGAGCTGTGGATCATGCTGTCCATTGACCATCTCTGGCACGACTGTTTTTAAGATGGTCAGTCTCATTCATGCTGCAAGCATCAACTTGACCTATGTCTTGCCCATTGTACATCAAACTTCCATGTCAAAATGGAGTATTTCCAGCATTCCCTGTCGAACATGAAAGCTATTTAGGGTAGTTCTCAGCTCCTCCTAGATGTCTGAAGATCCTTACTGTACTGGGGCTCTGATAATTGGCATGCTGTCTCCAAACCACCACATTACAATTGTGAATCAGTAGCTTTCCAAAAACATATACTCAAGCAAACTCCTTTTTGGGATGATTTCTACCATATTATGAAAGAGTGAACAAATGAAATAAACCCCTGTGTTGACAGTTCTGAAGTGTTTTAAAGGAAAACACAAAGGGTGGGGAAAGGAAAATGCACCCCTGCTGACTTGCATTATTAATTTCTAGAACTAGTTTTTTCCTTTTGTGTTCTTCTGGAGAACTGGGTATGGTGAGAAAGAGGGAGAAAAAGTAATATAAATTGAGAACTTAACTCCATCAGGACCTCTTTGTAATGCTTGCACAGCAAAGACTGTGGAGGCAGAAACAAAAATAACAAAAATCATTGTCCCTTTTATAAAAGGGCACACCATGTTTTATAAACATTTTATATGTTTTAATTGAAAAAACTGTGTTTCAGTAAAAGAAAAGTGCAAGACACCCAAACAAGGTTTACAACACTATCCCAAAGACTTCATTTTAAAAAAAAAAAAACCCCAACAGTTAGAAAGTTGCCTTGTGGTACTTTTTCTACACTTTTTAGCAATGCTGGTGATGATTTTTACCTTTTTTTTCAATTTTTCTTCACTCTCCCACTTTTGGGATAAATCTTCCTATTCTGCCTCCCAACTGAGAATAAAGGCATTGCCTTTGACAGAACGATTCCAGACTGGGACCAGTATTTGCAAGGCTTAAATGGTATTCAATAAATTTTCAAGTGCTTTAAATTTGAGGACAGCATCTCACCTTGACTAACATTTCTGAGTTTTTAAGTCTTCCCTACTCCCCCTTCCCTTTTCTTTTAATGCAGTTAATCTGTTCCTGGGTTTTGGTACGATAAACTCTCTTGATTGGTATTATTAATAAAACCCTACCATCCTCCCCCTCATTAAATTAATCTATGCATCCTTTTTTTGTGTGTGTGTGAAGGTGTCTGATGTCAACTTTGATGATTTAAAGGCCATAAAAAATAAAAATAAAATAATAAAATCACCCAATAAGCTCTTAAAAAATAAGGGTGTGGGGGGAGGAGTGAGGAGAAGGATGCCCTGTGGTACAAACTATAAAAGGTTAGATTAGACTTTAGCAGAAAAGTCTCTGTGATAATTACTGTTATCTGCTGATCCATAAACTCTTCACACAAACTGCAACAGTAAACCAAAAAACTGACACTTTAATAGCAATGTGCTTTGTAGCGCGGGGACATCTCTCCTCCTCCTTCCCACATCTCTGTGCCTCCCAATGCTTCATTTCCTCACAGCCCTGTGACAGGCGGAGCTGACAACCCGGATTCCCAGCAAGCAGTGAGCAGCTAGAGGTTGGCACTAATTATTGCTAAACTTCTGCAGACTCACAGCATGATCGAGTTGGGCAAGGAGGAGGAGGACAGGGTGAGGCAGACCATCACTCTGGTAGTTTGGGATTTTTTTTTGTGGTTTTTTTTTTCTTTTTTTAATTTTTTTTTTTTTTTTTTTTTTTTTAAGGATGTAGGAAATAAGGGGATGCCAAGGAATTCTGGGAGAAAAGAGCAGAATGTGTCCAAAATGCAAGGCCCAACAAAGTGCTCCATTCCCTGATGACCCTCAACTGTTGTAAATTGTCCCAGCCCCACCAGCTCGAGCTGGCTTCCATCACCAGCTCTGTGCCAGTCCCCAACATCTGTGGCACAGCCCTTTCATGGTTCACTGCATGGAGAGGTCTATCCACCACACAGATGGAGAGGGAGAGTTCCAGAAGCATCAGGAAATCTTCCTGGACTTGGCTTCTGTGACACCAAATAAAGAGCTGATTTATCAATGCCAACTTAACGATGCAGCTCCGGACAGGAAAATTGAACGCTATGTTTCTCATGTTTGAAAATCGTTTTATGAGTGGCAACTTTGTACTGCTCCTGTAGCTTCACATAGCGCCAGCCCCTTGCAGATACCAAGGCAGGAATCAGATAAAGTGAGGGAAGAGTACAGCTGAGAAAGGGCAAACTTTAACGAGAGGACTGGAGTCAGAGAACTGCCCTACATTTAGCCGTGAAAAAGGTAGTCTGGAGATAATGATTCTATAAAACAATTAAGAGGAAATTGCAAATTTGAAATATAATTGAAGACGTCAGCTAGCATAAATCATTAAGGGCAAAAAGAACTTCACTTCCTTCCACAGGCTCCATCTTTGTCGCATTTCTCAACATGTTAGAATTTAACAGGAAATCATCAGCCATGCCTAAATATTTTGAGCCACATCATAACATTCAAGGGAGACTCACGCCCAGTTTCTCAAGTCCTATAAGAATACTGAAAACTCCCCCTGAAAAGATCTTACTTTCTATTTTGTAGCATCAGGTTTATTGACTCACTTCCTATAGAAAACTTAAAATCTGATAACATCCTACTCAGTTCAAGGGGAAGATATTCTGAATAACATCTTCTGCAACACTTTAATTTAAAATAATTTCATGTGACCAAAAAATTCTAACCAACCAAAAAATTTGCAAGCCAGTAACAACTGGGGAAAAAAATGGCTCAACCACTTAGAATTAGGGTTAAATTAATTAAAAAATAATAAGCATAAATATTTATTCTAGAGTAAGACACTGGGAATACAAGGAGACGCTGTAGATTTTAGTCTGGCATCGTATATAAAGCACTCTCATAGAATCTTAAACTGTAGTGTCTGCATCATGTCTCTCTATCTTGTCTCATATGGCTCATCTTAAAACACAATCCAATTTTCATGTGAACTTCGCCTACCGATGGAAGATCCATCATGTTCCCAGATACTGCCCAGCAGCATCGACCTTTTTGCATATTCTTCATATTATTTCAATCCTATTTTTTTTTTTAATTTAATCACTTGCAACTCCAGGATCATGTTACCTAAACTGAATGTGTAACCAAATCTACTTTTTCTTTTTCTATGTGGCAGTGATATTGAGGCAAACACATATTCCCAAAATATGAAGACATAGGTGCCTGGAAAGAAATTAGTGAGATCAGAAAGAACAATACTCATTCTTCCAAAAAACCATTATCATGATTAGCAGTCTTTCTGTGAAAAACCCTGCATAAAATATATATGCATATATTACCAGTTTGAGGGAGAGTCTCAGTAAGCTGAAAGGGGGAATGAATCTGAAGCTGACAAAAGATTTTTATTTATTTTTTAACTACACTGCATAATTACCCTGTGCAACAAATTGCCACAAGGTTCCATGAAATCCGAGACCTCACCATAATTCCAAATAGGATTAGACACTTATATGCATAATGAGAGCATCCACAGTTGCACTGTCTCGGATAAGAAATGCTAGGAAAATCACCCTCATGCTTCTAGGCATAAGTCAAAGTTGGGAAGAAATTTGGTTTATTCTGTACTTATCCCTTAAGTGGACTTTAGCACTTGTCCTGTAACTCCAAAAATGGAGGAAGAAATGGATGGTGTGTTCAGTCAAGGAGTTTTAGCAAGATTAAGTTACACAAGTGTAATTTTCAAGTACCATGACAAAAAAGGCACCCTCTTTCCTTGGATTAATTAGTTCCACTTACACAGATTTTTGTGTATAACAGATATCCATGCTGTCTACAGATATAGGAGAGAGGAAACCTGGATGTCCACACATTTATAGGATTGAACTGAATATGATCCTAGAAAAATCTCTAGAATGTATTGAAATATCCAGAGCTATCTATCTGTGAGATCAAAACATTATCAAATGGATTATATGGCCTCTCAGAGTTGTTTCTATAAAATCCTGATGATTTCACTCCTTGTAGGACTTTGCCATAAGTGTTGTAGGACTTTGCCATAAGAAACTGATATGTCAAGAGTACTGTGGAACTGGTCTCATTATGCCTGTAGAGGGCAAAGACTATGTTTTCATCAGTGGCTGATAATTCAATTAAAGGGGTATTTTGAAAAATTAGAGAATGTGTCGATTTGAAGGCTGCAATATGATGACAACCATATAAGACAGGGCACTGGGCTTCCTTGCTGATTCAACCACCTTCTGGGCTTGAGTCCACTTCTGTTCAGGACATGAATCCTCCACTGCTACCAAGAAAGATTTATGTTTTAGTCAGAGAGATTTTAGGTTGTGAACAACACAGGCTACAAAACTACTGACAGGCACACGTCCTCTGTAAGGGACAGCAGCCCACACCTCTCCCACTGTTCTAAACCTTGCTCTCTGCAACGTTCCACAAAGAGATCAGGCAGAAGGCTTTCCAGCAGTGTCTTTTCTACCCATCCTAAATGTCATGCTAGTCTTTGGTAAATATTCCTTTCTTGTCTTCTTGGGTCTTATAAGGCTGACTTGCTTTTTCTGTATGGGTTTAGGCCGGGCATGTGGCTTCCCTGAGCTCACTGCACATCATGAATAAGTGAACTATCACAGACAATGTGAGAGAAAGCAACGCAGAGCAATTTGCTGTTTGACCAGTTCAGTTTTGTGCAGAGCCCAAGACTGCATTTAAAACCTCTCATTATCAGTATGCTGCTTGATTGTTTCTAAATGTTGAGGCTGTAACAAAACCAGCCCTTAAAATCAGCCTCCCTTGCACAGCTGGTACCCTACAATGTGCACAAGCCCTGAACACAATAGTCAAATCTATCTTTGCCCTTGCTCTGAGCTTTCCATCACACGAAAGTCTCATTAGCCCAGACTGAGATGCACAAAACAGCACCCAGCAACCAGCAGATCCCACTCAGAGATGAAGCAAAACAACATCGGGGGGAGGAGTGAGGGGTTAAAAATATCTCAGAACCTCAGTCTCTCTCCCAGGCAACTTTCAATCCCATTTATTTATTTATTAATTAAAATCATTTAAGCCACAGAAACAATCTCTGGAGACATGGAGTCTCATTTAGACTTTTTGTTTTGTTTTGGGTTTTTTTCCTGGTTTTTTTTTTTTTTTTTTTCCTTCCTCCTTGCTTGGAGCATCCTGGAATGATCTCTGTGTGCCTCCTGAGGGAAGACATGGCACTAGCAAACCCAGAGGCAATTTCCAGGCTCTTGTTAGGCTATGAAAGTCCCACAAGACAGAGACTGTTTTTTCCCCGCTTTTCTGTCTGACCAGTCTAGGAAATAAGCCCTGAAGTTCTGGCTCCAGTGAAGTCAATTGCAAAATAGCTACAGCTTTCCTGGGGAAGCAAAACAAAAACAAAAGCAAACTATAGTCAAGACTCCTCAACTTTGAAGATGGCCTCAGAGGCAAGAGATAAACTCTGTCCACCTTCTGTTGCCCCTTGAAAAACTATCTTGAGGCATAACAGTATTAGGGTAGTGGAACTACGTCTTGCCTGAGAAATAAAATAGAAAATATAACACCCAGGTTCAAAATGCAGTGTGACTTCTTGAGATAGAGCTGGTCCAGCAGCCACTGACAGCGGAAACGAAGGAGCCAATAAAAAGCCAAATACCCAAGAAGTAGTGCAGTAAATGGCTTCATACATTTAGTTTGCAGCTTCCTAATTCAAAGCTATGACCCTTCCTCATGCCAGCAAATGAGGCAGGAAAACACTGAAAGAATAGCTCTTGATTTGGATGTTACAGTCACACACCTCAAAACTGCATCTAGATGTGAATCCAGTTAGCAGCAAGTCTCCAAGTGTCCCTTCCTAGGGAAAGCATAAAGACTGGAAGGGCTGAGGAAGGGATTATTTCAGTGCAAAGGCCCTGAGACAGCTGGGGAGCAGAAGAGGAGAAGTGGCTGCTAAATCCACTCCTGATGACTGTTTAAAGGGAAACTGAGGCATGGAAATACATGCAGGTACTGGCCTGAAATCATTCAGAAACAAAAAACACCACCAGGAATATAACCCCCTCCATCCAACTCTTTGTTTAGTGTCAGGATGCCAAAATCTTCAACATTCTTTCAATAAAGACACATCTTTATACCTTCCTGAAAACTACTTTATTTCTGCTTTAGCTTTAGCCAGCTACATTGAGTCCTCTCCAGCTACAGAGATCACTATACACTTCTAACAAAAAGCTCTGCATTGCCAAAGTGTTTTATAAGGCCCTTCCTCTGCCTACATCTCATTCTTGTTTTTCCTTTCTCTTCTTTTTTTCTTTTTTTTTTTTTTCCCTCTGCAGCCCCTCACATTATTCATCATAATCATAAAACATTCATTTGCGCTTCTGACCAATTGGAAGACCCTCACGGGAGGCCATAAAGGGGGGGTGTCAGGGTTATAATGAATGTAAATGCCAGGTGTTTAAGCTGGATAATGTGCAATTTGCAACTCAAGCAATCTGCACAATAAGCAAACCTAACGTTATGGTACCTGATAGGGGCACGATGGCCATTCTGAGAGAATGAAACATTTTACGACCTCTATGTTGCCCTGATCTCATGATCTAATAATAGTCCAGACAAAATTAGTTCCTGCTATAACGTCTTTGAATGTTTGGGGGGGGAGGTGGATGGGGAGGAGGGATTGCAAGGAGTTGGAGAGGGGGATGAAAATTATATCAGGTGGCTGAGCTGAAGTTTCAGAGGATCAAAGGGAATTGTGAGCTGGATGTGCTATTTAAGACAATAACCTTCTGCTGAAAGTGAGGAGGTCAAAGACAGGTCTTTCATAACTATCTCACACACATATAGACATGTACACAGAGCTGTTCCCCAGGATTTGGCTGCTGATGAATTAAAAATGGGTTGATCATTGTGAAAGGACTGATTTTCTGGCAGTGTAGGGTTGGACAGCAGATTCCCCGGAGCCTAATGGAGCTGAGATATTAGCTAATCTCGGGCTGGAAATAACAGTGAAGAGGAGTTATTCCCACCTTCCTCCCCTGATCCCAAAAGCAAGTTTCATTTTCTTTCTTCCTGGTATGACCAGGTATGGCTTGACAAGAGAAGGAGAAAGGCAGGTCTCCATCCATTCCTCTCACCCCACTAGAGAAACAAGTGTAGAGTCTGCTCTGCTCTGGGGGAAGGGGCACCCTCAGAAAAAACCTCTCCTCTTTTCTCTGCAGTCTGTGCAATGTTCTTTGAAATACTCAGATTGTGAGGGACATATAAAGGAAAGACAAAGAGAAAAGATACCTTTCCAACAGATTGCTGAAAGCCTCAGAAAGTGCAGCTCCCTTTGGGGAATTCGATCAGGTTTGTTGCTCTAACCCACATGATATAAACACTTTCCGTCTCATGGTACAGCAACTCCAGCCAGTGCTCACTGCACCTCCACGGAGCAGGAGGGGAGTGCAGAGGCTAACGTGATGCCTAGGGAGAGCTGTGGGAAGCTGCAGGAAATAATCCTGCTTATCCTTTCCTAGCTCCATTTCTGGGCTTCTCTTTGTCCTCCCAGCCACTGGGGTGTCTGGGGACAGGCGCACATCTTCGGGCACCCTGGTGCTCAGGAACAGCCACTTCACTCCATCTGACTTCAGCAACCATGGAAACACTGCCAGGCCTTTGGATATGACTGTTTCTGTCCACCCTCTACTGCAAATGCCACTTCATAAAGGGATCAAAAGCATTTCAGAAATGGTCACATGTATTGTTTTCTCCTCTCTAAAGTAATGTCACAGCTCAGCACAACCTTGTGAGCACTGTCCAGCAAGCTGGATGTAGTCCAAGTGTCCACATCTATTTAAATTTCATCTCACAATGTGGCTTTTATATTTTCTCTCTTTTTTTTATTTGACTGTAGAAGAGAAACACTAAAGCTTGTTTGTTTGTATTTGTTTCTCTTTTTTTTTTTTTCCCTAAACACTTTGTGGTAGAGTCTTCCTCTATGTCACTTATGTTTACTCTTGAGTAGAAACGTGTATCTGTGGCAGGTGGATAAATATCCCACCTGTCTGACAGAGCCAGATAGCTGGGTTTGATTCTGATGTTGCAAAGCTGAGTTCACCACCCTCACTCTTGAGGGAAAACTGACACTCTGCTCTCATGAGATTTCTGGTTTGCTTGTCACAGGGAACTCACTTTCAGGTCATTTCTACTGGATGAATCTAATTTTAAAGTCACAAGTTTTTGCACCAACCCTCATTAACATTTTTTGAGTTTTAGGAGAGAAATGATGATAATTTAGCCACAAACTCTCCCTGAGAAGTTCCCAGCAGAAATTTCACGCATACATGAATACAATAATTGCCAAACAAGCTGTGATCAAATTTGGCTTGGTCTAGTTTCGTGGCTGTATTTTTTTCCCTGGACCTCTGTTAAAACAAAGGAAGAAGCCAAATGCAAAGAAAGCCTTGCCATGGGACTGGTGTGTTTACCAGCATCATATTGCATTTTCTACTTGAGGCTTCTCAGAGTTCCTTCAATCACTTTTTCTTGCTGAATTTTTCTAAGATGTGGATTCAGGCTCTCTTCCTTGCAAATTTCTTCTCCTTCTGAAGTCTGTAGACTTAGTTCTGAACACAATTTTCTAGACTATATATCAATGTCTGCAGCCTGGCTTACCTTTCTTCCATTCCCAACTCAGTGTTTCCCCTGACATTTGCCCACCCTTGTGCATTTATCTCTCCAAAACTTGGAAAAATCATCTACATGCCATTGCACTGCAACACTTACTTTTGATGTAGAAGACAGAAGATCACCAGTTCCTTGGTTACAGACTGACCCATGCTGAGATCCCTGAATCTCAGGTTGTCCTAATCCTCAGCTCTTTACCACCTGAAACCTCTGAATGCTGAGGTCTCAGAAACCACTCCATGCTGCAGCTGGTCTCCAGGATTTCATTAATTGCAGGTGACCCACAAATAATAACATTTTTGCACCCAGACCTCTCTCTACAGTTCCAAAGAAATAAAATCTTGGGAGGGGCAGAATTACTGAAGGATATGGATATTTAGTTTTACTAAAACTGTTTCAAATTTGAAGGAGATATCCATTATGTGCAACACAAGATACAGGTTAAAGTTACTTCTTGTCCTTCAAGTTCCATCTCAGCACTTGATATGGATTGTTATATAGCATCAGGTATCTAAAATATCTGCCAAAGGGACTTAGGCACTGAATAGCAGAACCTGGCAAAGCTAACAACTCCTTTCTTGTTGACCAGTGTTTCAACAGCATAGCCCTAGGCAACTGACATTTTACCAGAATGGGGATGAAAGATAGCTTTCCTGATTTTCTGTTATAATTTCCTGGTTTGGCTTTTTAATTGCATGTGTGTGGGAAAAAAATATATCAGATCTTGGCAGGGAAAAAGTGCCCCTTCAGAACCTGAATTTTGCAGATTTTATTTTCTGGAGCAGATGATGGTCTTTGTTTATAAGAAAAATTAGGCCAAATCCAACATTTTCACAGATGGAGGAGCCTGAATTATTGATCAGAGGTTCATGATTTTTCTCTTTTTTTTTTTTTTTTTTTTTTTTTTCTTTTTCCCCTAACTGGTAAACAGTCAAGTCCAAAAAGGCTGATATTTATTTCAAGACTGGAATCAACTCCACACCAGCAAAGCTAAAACAATTTCTCTTCATTTTACTCCCTCTCTTTTTCTCTCCCTCACTTCTCCTGGAGATATTCCACTTGTATAAATAATTAAAGATTCATTGGCCAAGAAAGAAGAAGGAGGGAAAAAAAAGAGACACTGACTTTTTGGTGTTGCAGTGGAAACACAGAAAGAAAAAGGTTTCATACAATTGAGAACAAACAAAATGGCATAATTTAGCTAGTTCCAGCTGTTTCAATCCAGGACACAAGGAACACTGAAGTAGAGACTGATGAGATAATATGTTCCCATGGAAACTTTCATCCTAATGCCTAATCAGTGAAAGGTTGGTTTAATTCATGCTTTTGAAAGCTTTGCATTACTCTGTCTTAAAATGTTTCCTTTTTTTTTTTTTTTTTAATTTACAAGTCTCTACATGCATTTTTTTTTTTTTTTCTTTTTTTTTTTTTTTCTTTTTTTTTTTTCTGTATTTAAAGCCTACAAAAATTATTGTCATTGACTGTACTTGTTTAGTAATGAGCTCCTCCGGATCAGAGTCTGGAGATCCAGAAACATCCCCAGAACAAGAATGGGAAATATGAAACATGTTTACTTTAGTTGAAAAATTAGTTGTAAAAAGTTTTTATTTTAGTTTTTTAACCTGTACCCACTCCCAAAGCCAATGAAGTTGCAGAATACTTCCGGAAGTTGAAAGAGGTGTTACAGTAGAAGGAAAAAAGAATAAGGAAAACAAACTAGAAACTCTTACAAACTGAGGCTAATGTGAATTAAGAAGTATTTTGCACTGAAACCTTACACTGGTATGGAGATGCAGGTTAGGTTATTTCAGATTACTCTTGAGGAATTCTGGACAAAACCCCAAGGGAAAATGCAATCCTAATCAGCTGGATCTACCCATATCATACCAGTACTGAGGTTCCCAAACCTTCTTCTTGGGTCCACATCTAAGTGTTAACTCCTCTCTACCAAAAAAAGAAACCAACCAACCAACACCCCCTAACTTATTACTGCAGATCTCACACTCAGTCAAGACTGGATCCCGTTTCCAGCAAAGATCAGTTTCACAGGGAAGAACCACAACATGGAGCTAGCTAAAAATAAAATAAATAAATAAACAAGATAAATGCTGCATATGAAACACTTTATTTAACTCTAGAACTTACTCTTTGATGAAAATGGAGTTTCAATACAGAAGAAAATACTCGGCAAAAATTCTGTGATTACTGTTGGTGATGGCTCTCTGGCACTTGAAAAGAAATGCAGGACTTCCTAAATTTTGAAGGGAGGCTAGATCCCTTACCCATGCCACAGGAGTGTGACATAATAGTTCTCATGCAAACAAGCAAGTCCAGGCTTTGACAATGCCTCCTGAGAAACACCCAGTAACTCATTTTTATCACAAACACAAAGTATAGGGACAGTTGTGAGATAGCATTACTTGAAATTTAGCAAAGACTTGGCACAACAATCAGAAAAAACCCGCTACTGATCAGTCTGCCCAAAGTCCTGCAGATGCACTCCAGTCAAAGCAGCTGAAACTAAATTGGCTTTCTCTTTGATGGCCATTAAACGTCGGTTATGCTCCACTGATTAGTTGATCTAATGGAGAGGTCAATTTTCATGAAAAGTGGTGGATAGGAGAGCTAAGGAGATGGGTCATTTTTCATTCAAGTATCTGGCATTGGCTTTAAAAGAAATTGTCTGCAAGAAGACTGAGATAAACACAGAAAAGTTTAATTAATGTTCTAACCTCTTTCCTTATAAACTTCAACTCTATCACACTATTATGCTTTGCTTAATCTCAAAGAAATAACCCCAGAAAAAAAAAACAGGGTTATGTCTGGACTAATCACAATCACAGTACAACAAATAATATGCTGGACAGTGATTTATTAAACATCCCACTTGAACTTCAGAAACTTTTCCCCAGCTCATCTTCTTGCCAAGCTCTGCTAGCTCCCCTGGAGAGGGGAGAGGAATGTTTTCCAGGGATATGTGGCCAGAGGTCCTTTCAACCTAGACAACTGTGGGTTCTCTCACCCAGGGATTAGGTACAGGCTTTGCACACTGTTGCAGAAGAAAGAATTTGGCTATTCAAATGGATTTGAGAATGCAGTAGTCAAACAGCTCTTCCATGCCATTTTCACCAGTTTCTTTTTTAAAGATACAAATTCAAACCAGGATATTTATTTTAGCAAAAAAGCTAGATATATTTTCTGAGATCCAAGTAAATAGCAATTCCAAGTTTAAAAAAAAGCCATAGATCTTTGAACTATCAAATAAATTAAAAGAGTATTTTATAATTAAACATGTATTTTGCCAAGGACAGTGTGACAGAACCAACTGAGTAGCACTCCTCTGCAAATATTTCTAGTCTAGATGACTGTATCTACAAAACTAAAACTTTGTGAGAATTTTTCTCTGAATGAAATATCAGTGATAAACTAGGATAAAACTCAGTATGTAGCTAAGAGGCCCTTATTACATACCATTTAACTGTCATCACTCAGTAATTGCAATTACAAATTACTGTAGCTTTACAGTCACCAATCTGAGATTAAATACTTAGGAAAACTACTGAATGGACATCCCAAAGTAAATGGTCTCTGCCCTAGTTTCCTAATAATTTAGGCATTGAAAGGCTGGGACTGAACAGAATGGGGTGGGTTGAGAAATCTGGTACAGTGAAAAAAAATGAATTTGCTAGGCAATACCAAATCACAAATTGTCACTTAATCATCAAAGGACACGTGGGGAACCCCTCAAAGGCACAGACTATGCATGTGGAAGTGTCCTGGTGCTGTACATTATGGCCTGTATTTGACAAGCTTTGAAAGCTCGACAGGCTTTTTCTCCATATGTGTTACTTAACTGGGAGCCATGATTTTCAAGACAAATACAGTATTTCAGAACAAACACAAGAATGAAGGAGCATTCTGGACGCATCAATTTCTTACAGCAAATTTAACTATCTCCTCCAAATATTCACATGGAGCAGAACATGGATTGCAGAGGCACAAATAAAAGGAACCCTGGCAGAACACTCTCCCACTCACTCTGCTGATGAGGGGATGATAAAGAATATTAGCTACAGGTGACATAACAGCCCTGCTGTTTTTGGACACTCTTGGAAATTGTCTAGATACAGCAATGAGTAGATAAGAAAGCTAGAATTGACAAGAACAGCATGACTGGTAAAAGTATGCTTAAGGAGGAATTTGAGATTAAGATAGAGGAGGTTTGGAAAAGGTGATACCAAAATAATCCAATCTGGCCCAGCATCCTTGGCATTCAGGGGACACCCTATTCCTGCCTGGAGAGGCTGTCACCACCCATCCATGCTGCTCTGCTATCCAAAAAAGTGTGAAATGGGCTTTTGGATTCGAAAGCCCTATTCCAAAGCACCTGGAATTTGTATCTGCAATTTTAATTGACTGAGAGACCCTAAAAGGGAGGGAGCTAAGCACAGCCTGCAGGTACACAATGCCCGACAGCCAGTGTTAACAAGGACATACTCAGCTTGCCTGGAGAAACAAACAAGGACAGAATTGATAACTATTTCATGAATGAGCTGTAACATGTTGCTTTAAAAAGATGCTGTCAGAAGAAAGATACAAACAAAACAACACATGTTATTGAAGGGCAGTTGCTATTATCTGGGCTATTAGCAAATGGAAAAAACTATTAAAGCAGAAACAGTGTTAGAAATCTAATTCACTTTTCAGCATTAACACTATTTACTGCTTCACTCTTCTCTTAAGTTGGAACAGAGAAAACGGACTAATCAATTTTCTGTCCTAGTGCTAACACAATTTCTTAGCAGGGCCTGAATCTGTGGTTTTGGACTGTATACACAGAGCTTAAAAAGTAGACAGACATGATCTCAGCAGAGAAAAGGAGTTATAATGGATGGGGGAAGTTTAGAAAAATGTTGACAACAACATGGGTCTGAGTTAACGCAATAATTTATGGCAAAATTTTAAATTTTCCTGTAATTTACAGTAATTTTTTATTTTCTGTTTCTATTTAAAGTGTCAAAAAATGATCAGCAATGATCAGTGCTCCACACTGTTCCCAGAACAAAGCATATTGCCCCTCATTCACTATCATATAGGTGGACAAGATACCTAATGAATTTATGAAACCAAATACCACACTTGTGCTTAACTCCTCTTTTTCATAACATTTTCATGTCCCACTCAAGGCTTCTAAAGCAACTCTGTGGCATAGACACAACCCACCTCCTGAATTCTATTCCTCTAGTTAAAATCTCATTTCTAATGGTCACAGCCAACTTTACCATCTGTGAACCTTTTGAATGGTTATGACTGTATAAGGGAAACAAAAAAAAAAGTAGCATGGCATTTTGGCAAAAAAGAGGAAAAAACACCCATAAATTAAAATACGGATTTGTAATATTACTGACTTACTAAAGTTTGTAAATGTTTATGCTGTAAAGTTAAGTTTGTGCAAAATCATGAGCATGTGAAGCACAGGATAAGCACTTTAAATGCAAGCCAAAGGAAAACAATATGCCCTCAGTACTATTTCCATTTAAACTGCTTAGCCACACACTTGCAGACATGAAACAATTCCGCTGAGGTCCTTCTGCACTCAGGAAATTCTTCCTGGGTCACTGACCATCATTTAAAGGGCACATCTCAGCCCAGTGTCCAGCGTGAATTTTTCAAATTAGCCTACAGTTGCTGCCTCTGCAGTACACAATTGTGCTGAAAACCCCTGAGCTTTTCAGAAAGGCCCTTAAGCCCATTTAACATTCAAAAAGAAAAAAAAACAAAAAAACCAAACCCACAAATATATGCTTACTATATTTCATATGCTGTGCAAACACGTACACAGGTCCTATTTAAGTGAGACACCACATCCCTTCAAGGCTCTCTGTTAGGCTTGTACACCTTTCTGAGAGAGCTGCTGTGATTCAGCCCAAGTGACTGGGGCCTGGTGCAGGAACCACTGTAATCCTGTGGCCTCTACTACATCCAGAAGGTCAGGGTAAATTATGTGCTCTGTCCTCAAAATCCTCTGAGTCCTTAATATTGAGGTAGGCATGGGAGAGCCTTTTGTGACGGTTGGTTCAGATAAACATCCTAACAGCATGATAGTGTTGGCTTAACCCCAAAGCTATGTCAGCTGTTTCTACTGTCCAGAGACCTTTGTGTACCAGGGATGTGAAAGTCCTGCCAACATCAGAGGCATCTACTACAGAGTCCGCCTCGTCATCCCTCCTTGAAACTCACCTTTGCAGTGACACTTCCAAACCACTCAACACCCACGAGGCAGCCAGTGTGCTATCACTGCAACTTCCCAACCAAATCATAATCCGCTCTATATTACCTTGCTCTCCCTCCATCTGTTTGCTGTGGCCTCTCTCAGGCGCTCACATCTCCGAGCAGTTCAGGTCAAGGACCATCTTTTCATTTTGCATGTGGTAAGCACTTAGTAGTCCAGGGCTTTTACCTTCAAAGAGGAGCTCCTGCGCCCGTGGCAATGCACGCTACAATAAACCAACAACAGCAGCAGTGCTGAGGGCTGGCCCAGCTGGGAAGTACGACCAGAGTAGCTCATGCCAGCCTCAAATTTCTTCAGGTTATCCACTTACTGTTGCTCACAGCACAGCAGAGATGCTGCAGCGACACCAGAGCAGTTTTAGCTCCAAACGAGAAGCATGGCACACACCTCAGACACAGACAGAAAACCATCCCTCCTCCTGCACCATGCCCTTGTCCTTGGTCCCTTTGGATACCACTTCCAGCAGTTCAGTGCAGTCAGGACTGGAATCCTTGGGTCTGTGCCAGGAGTGAGTGGAAAAATCCATCAAGATACTAATGTGGATTTAAAAATAACTTTACACTAATTTCCCACCTTAAAAACAACTGCAGCAATAAAAACCACTGCTTTCTTATTTCACTGCCAGATATCTGAAAACCTGCAGCACTAACTTAAGACTCCATTTTTCTTCTTCCTTTAATTAAAACAAAACAAACTCCTTTGGTCATCTATGATTTAAAAAAATAAAAAAAAATTTAAAAAAAGAGTTGTGAAATTATATTGGAGAAGTTATTTTATCCTGTTCCAGTACACTGAAAGCTCCATTTTCTCCAGAGGAATAAATTAAATAAGACCTCATTCTTCTGTTTATTTTAGAAAGAATAAGTCATGGCTTAAATAAACCATTAAGAAGAGGGTATCATTTTCCCCCAAAGTGCTTTTGCAGGTATCCTGTCCCCTGGTCTATATCAGGCCAGTTCTGCCCACTTCAGAACAGGTAATATCTTTCTCCACTAATTAACTTTCCTACTTCCATATTAACCTTTCCAGAGATGGATCTGACTCCTACATATTTTTACTGTATCTGCTTCAGCATTTTATTGTATCTACTTTCATGGAAAATTTGGTGCTCCCAGTTTTTCGCTGGTGTTCCCTGCAGGGATCACCACCATTAGACTCAAGGCATATTCAAATGGGCTTTTAATGGCTTTGTAAGATACCAAAGCAAAGGGCTGTAATGGAATCTAATTCTACTCTTTGGGAAGCCCTGTCCACTTTCTCCAGTACAAACCCCAAGAACTTGGCTTTGAATACTGTGCACACAGAAGGTTTAGATCAAGGTTGGACATGAGTAAATCCTTTTCAGGACGTTCAAGTGCATCCCTAGCTATGCATACAGCATGTGTTTCAGTGTTGTCCAAAAAAGGATTGATTTCCCAAGATAGTATCACAATTTATAGGCAGGACTATGCTGTTCATGTAACTTTGCTTTTCTTTTTTTCTCCTAAATTCTTTGTTTTACTATCACTCCACATATACAGAAAGACTTGCAAAGCAACCTTAAAATTATACAGGGTCTCTCCTATACATTTTACAGTTTCAATCTGACAATTTTTAAACCAGCCTGGTGATTTTGAGCTCCCTGACACCATTCTTGCTTTCCAAGATGGGGATTCAAATATGCCACCTGGCAAACACAGCACCAGCCCAGGTTTTGTGGCAGAGCTGCCAGCGAGTCGTTGGGTAACACTCTTAAATCAGCCACAAACCAGATGTCCCAGACAGTAAGGAAGCGTGCTGGGCTGCTGAAACTCTTCTCCTGAATGGACATAAAATTGAGTCGTGTCCACTTGAGGGTAGGAATGCTGCAGGGTCTTTTGCACAAGCATGCCCCAGTGATCGGGAACAAATTCTTTCCTTTCAGTCTATCCCTCCGGATTCTATGCACAGGGTTATGACTGTATAAATATTCCAGGGACCTGGGACTTGGGGGCTGAGTTAAGGAGTAGCAAGCCAAAGAAAATACATTTTAACTAGCAAGGACAGTTGCTTCTCCTCTTTCTGTCACCTTGTGGGCTTTTGCAATAGAAGGGATATTTTATTTGTATTTAATAAAGCCCAACAGTAGAGCTGCTTATGAATCAAGCTGCATCATGCATGGAGCTAGAAAAAATATATATTGGGATTTTCTAGCTCGCTAGAGTTATTAATCTGGCTCAAAGCCTGCAGTAGGATTTAATATATTAAGTGAAATTGCAGGCCTTTGCCCCTGTCTTTTTGCTAAGACAACAACATACATACGCCATATTAGATTCCATTTTTTGTACATTTCAGATAAGGAGTGGATTAAATAATGAATGAGATTCCCATTAGCTTGAAATTTTGCTTATTTCAGGCAACCTCCTCCTCCTCCCCCTTTTTTTTTTAATCAAAATGACTCCACTGTGGAATATTTTTGCATTGATTTGAAGGGATTTTTTACGCACTCATTAAATTTGCATTTACACATCTGACAATACCTTTTTTTTGTGTCCCAGACACTGAACACTGCACTAGGAAAGGAAAAAAAAAAAAAAAGAAGAAGAAGAAACCCACTCTGCTTTTGCCTTGAATTGTGTGAAATCTTTTTCTGAAAGAGTGTGTAAGGTTCAGGTCTTTGGGATTCCCCTTTGCTTGATAAAGTCAAGTGAATGACTTCAGTGTGGGTTTGAGGGGCATCATATTGGGATCACTGTAATTGATGTGAGACAGAGAGACACAGCTTTCCATCCTACACACTCTTTCCAGGTTTCTATGGCACTGTCCCTTGCAAAGCACATTCTGGTATTCCTGCCTCCAGGTCCTCAAGTATTGGCTTTCCACCATCCTACTAAGAAGATATCTTTCCTTGGGCTGGTGCTGGAAAATTCCTGTTACGTTCAGAAAGCACTAATACAGAGCTAAGAAATGAATTGATCACATGCTGGAAGGCAGAGATTATTTACTAAGTAAATGGCAAGTTTTCCAATGTTTTTCTGAATATAAGCCCCTGTCATGAGAAGACAGCCACATCTTCTGCTTGAGCTGCCCTGGAAAATGTTCAACCAGTCCTTTTGTCTTTAGAAATATCAGCATTAGCTGACCAATGACCAGGCAAAGTGGTCAAGGTCTTTCTAAGTTACTCCTGCTAGAGAACCAAAGCCATTTATGGTTAGACAAGGATTTTAGCCATCTTGGCTTCACATATTGGAGGGAAAGCTTTCCCTTTTCTGCACTAAGCCTTTTATCAAATAACGGTACAGGGTGGAAAGTGATCTCTCCCTCTTGCCTTGAAACACTGGATGCAGGAACATTTGTGCCACCATTCTCCCCTTCTCACTATTGAAATGCTATATAAATATTTATCATTGTTATCATACCCTTAACAAAATTCTCCTGATATTCAGCTGAAAATTTCCTTTGCTTAATTTCCTACTACAACTTCTAATAAATCTTCCTTTGTACTATCATAAGCAGTTCATCTCCTGCCTTGGAATTTACATTCTTGTACGTACATGGAGATAAATATCACATTCCCTTCCTCCCCCCTATCCCCAGTCATCCCTTAGCCAAGCTACACATATTTGGCTCTTTTTAATCTCTCCTCATAAGTCAACACCTCACAGCCCCTTCATCATTTTTGTGGATCTTGTCTGAACTTTCTTCAATTTGTGAACATCTTACCGGTGAGAAGATACCAAAACAGAGAAAATGGGATAAAGCCAGTTTCTGCTATATGTACTGCAGACTTGCTACTGACACTGTGTAAGGGTCCCTCCACAGCCCATGGGGCAGGTGTCCTGGAGGCTGTGGAGGCTGGTTCCTCCATCAAAATATTCAGCTGACAGAAAATGGCACCCTGAAACTTCACATGAAGATAAATTTATTTTGGTCTTACACCAGTCACGGATTTTTTTTTTTATTTCCCAGTCACAAAAAAAAAAAACAAAACAAAACAAAACAAAACAAAACAACCCAAAAAAACCCCCAAAAAAAAACAAAAACAAAAAAAACCCAAACAAAACCAACCATAAACAAAACAAAACAAAAAAACCCCACCAAAAACAAAAACAAAAAAACCCAAAAAACCTAAACAAAAAACCCAAAAAACCAAAAACACAAACAAAACAAAAAAACTAAAAAAAATTCAAAACACCCAAACCCATTTAAAAAAACCACAAAAAAACCACAAAAAAAAAACAAAAAAAAAAACCACTAACCCCAAACAAACCCAAAATAAAAACCAAAACAAAAAAAAATCAACTCAAAAAGAAAATGTGATCTAATGTTAGGAATAGGAATTAATGAGCAAGCCATCTTAAGGAATAACCACACCTAGGCTCTGTTCCTCCCTTCTCCATGTAAATACCCTTCTGGTCCAGGACTGTGCAACTCATTGACAAAGGAAAAGGTCCTGAGTTACTGCATTTCTCTTCATTTTAGGGAGCTGCAGGCTTGGTTCACTAGAGCAGATAAAGCACTGAGATCCTCAGCCAGGCGTGCAAATCCTTTCTTAGCTATTGGGATATACTGGCTTCTCTCAGGCTGCTTAAGGAACAAATGCAGTCAGCACAGTAATGACCTACCACCCAACACATAATTATGTATTTTCACCATTGCAACGTCCTCAAAATATGCTTTTTGAATCAGAAAATCTCTGTGTTGGGTGCTACACAGGCAAGGCACAGAGCAAACAGCCAGCTGCCTCTCCACACACACTCAAACTGTTTCGGCTCAGTGCCAGCAAATGGCAGAGGTGTACAAAAGGACAGTTTTGTTCAGCCTGAAAATCAGTGATTTCCACATGGTGCCAGCTGACTACAGCTACTGGAGTTTTATTTACAGCGGTAGGAGAGCTTTTTAATTGTGCAGGAAATAAACTACCAAAGGGCTCCTCCCCTTTATCTCTTTTTTGCAGAAGAAAGATTTAGTTTACAAATCTAGCTCGTAACAGATCCTTTGCACTTTTATTTTTCCACCCAAAGATATACTGATTATTTACAAACACAATTAAATGTGGAGAGGAGGGACTGTAAATTGCAGGTACTCAAGAGAAAGGTCTACCAGCCCAAATTTAAAAGCTGTATTCAGTGAGTATAAAGTGCAGCAGTTCCCATGCACTTTAGTGCACAACCACTTTGCAGAGAGAACAGGGTGAAAATCATAAAGAGTCGAACAAGTCAAGCCACTGGGTTCTCTCATAGCTCAGTCACTGTGTGATAATATTAAGCCGTTTACCATCCTTGGAATTCAGCAATTTTTCACATAAACAGGCAGATCTTCCCTTTGCAGAAACATTTTTGGAGGTAAATCAAATGTATTAGAGAGCGCAGGGTAAAAGGTTAACCAGTGACCTGTGTTTCCACGCCTTCCTCTATTCCTCCTTGGCACACATGTAGATGATGTAGGGGCTCAAATACATTCATAAACAAGTGCCACAGGACAAGGAGAAGGTTTATTTCTGGAGTTAGGTTGAATTTCCCAGTGATCAGGAGGGTCTGGAAGGTGTCCCCTTGGGCCCGTATGCTTGTGCCTGGGTATCACCATGGCCTGGCACCCAGAGCTCACACTCTTTTTTTAGAACAGAAGTTCCCATGCATTTCCACTGCTGTCCTCCCCAGATGCACTCCCCAAAACTCCCATTTGGGAACTGCATTTGTGTAGTGGTGGTGAAAAACCTCCACACTACAACAACCAGGGGAGAAGCTGCTGTGGCCCAGGGCTTGCTCTGCTGATGGGCACATGCAGGTCCTCTCAGGGCAGGCCAGCTGTCCAAAACAGGCGTGTCAGGAACTGGAAACAAAATCCAGAGCAATAGGGTTAATGTCTATTAGACCAAGCCAGAGAGACTGTGGGTCTGGGCGAGGCATTCCTGAGGTGGCAGCTACAGCAGCTGAAGTCAGTCCTTCTAAGGTTAGATAAGCTTCAGCAGCAGCAGCAGTTTGGAAGACCAAATAGGTTATAATTATGCATCAATTAGATACGGCTGGCCCTGCCTTGCAGCTGAACAGAGGCATACTTTCCAGATCCCTACAACAAGTGCACTGTAGGAGGATTTTCTTGATAATGATTATCTGAAATGTGAAGCTGATATACAGAGGGAGAAGGGAATGGATAGATAGAAAAGACTGATTTTAATTTGCATGAGTGTTGGAAAAAAGGTCAGTGAGAGCAACAAGGTGAGGGGGAGCTCTTTCCACTGCCAGATTTGAGCAAAATCTTCCCTGCATTTCTTCTTCCTTTCCTTGCAGAAAAGAGACCCCTCTGTAAATCTCAAAGGCAGCAGAACTCTTTTGTAAGAAATCAGGAAATGAGTAATAAATACAGCTCAAAAGCAAAGGAGCTGAGCTAGCAACTACTATCAGATTGTTCAAAAACTGCTATTCACCCAATAAAAAAGGACGAGAGGCGGGTGGGAATGGGTGAAGGGAGAATCCACTGAAATGAAGACAAATAGATAAAAGTAACTGTCATTCGCTTTCATTTTGTGTTCATGATATGTTCCTGTTTCAGACTCCAGTGTCCCACACTACCAGCACTATTTTCATTTACACACCAGAGGAAGAGCTGTAGGAAAGATCTGCTCTGTCCCAGCAGCAAGGTGTTGCTGGAATGTCCTGCTCACCATGGACACGCTGTGTTTGTATGGCTCCTCTGGTGTGCTCTGGGGCTGCTCTGAGCAGTCCCCTCTGTGCCTGTGCCTTTCACTGTCCCTGTGCACAAGTCCCAGCAGCTACATCAAAGAAACAAGGGAGAGCAAGGAAAAGAAAAGGAGCTGGAAGAGGCTTATTCTCTGCTGTTCTCTCCTTTTCGCCCACCATCTCTGCGGGAAGCTGTGGAAAAGGAGATATCCTACTGACTGATCAGCTATCCTGGGGAAATGCAGTTATCCATACTCCAAAACACTAATGGAGAAAATCATCCCTCCTGCACCTGCCTGCAAGGGCAGAGTGCACTTTTTGTCCCCTGGATGCTGAACACTAGGTTCATTAAAGTGATGCTTTTGCTCAGAGGAGCAATGGAGAGGAGCCAGAGTCTATTCTTCCTATCAGACTTCATAACAGGTATATTTATTCTAGAAATAAGAAAAAAAAAAAAACCCTGTTAATATAAGGTCATACAATCAATGCTGCCTAGAACAGGTTTTATTATCCTTCATCTTTTCCAGGAAATATCTGCACTTTTCACACCAGTGTTGTGTTCTGAAGGGTAGGATGAAGTATGCAACGCCACAGGAACAAGTCATCTTGACTTCAAATGGTGCTTGGAAAAGCTGTGGGCGGGACCATTGGACTTGAAGGGAGGCATCAGTTCAAAGCTTATAGAGAGTTGTGACCATCACACTGCACAGAGATGACAAAATTGTTGGTGCCTTTTCTGTTAGTGATGCAAAGCCTCTCAAGATATTGCTGATCAATTGCTTGGTAATTCCTCATCAGCGTGCAGCAAGTGATTAGCCACTCCCACTGAGTTTTCATTAAAATAATTTCGTACTGAATTTGAAAAGAAAAAATTATTTAGCCACAACACCTATATAGGAGACTCTAAACTCAGCAAAAGTGCTTTTTTTTTTTTTTTTTCCCCAGAAGTTCAACATATATTTCTTTCAAGAGGTCCTTTCAACTCTCATTTCCTCAACATCTTCACTCATATGCTGGGGAAGTAACAATTTTCATTCTCCCCACAAAATCTTAGCAATTACAACTGTCACCAAGTCCTATGGAATTCTGCTACTGTTCTCATCAAGTTGCCTTTCTTAAGCAAAATGCTTCACATTTTCCCAAAACATTAATATTTCAGATAACTCAGGAGTACTGAAACGTTTTATAATCTGAGAAAATTCTATTACCAGAGTTTTCTTGTTTTCACAAAGAAATAACTGGGTGGAACCACAGACAGACTAAATAAGTGAAAGTGCTGATGTCACTGCTGCAATAATCATATTATTATACACAGGGAACGCTTGGCCCCCTGCTAATCACTGTAGTCTTCTCTTAACCTGTCTCACTTTTGTTTTAAACACACCTTTACAGGTCCCACAGGCTCACTGCTTGCTGGCTCCCTGGTGGAAAGTTGTCCTGCTTTTATGAAGTGTGAAAGTAGCTTCTTTCCCTGCACACTTCTCTATTATTTGAAGCTTAGCCCCTGGGAGAATGCACAGCTTTTCAGATCAGACCCAAAGGAAAGTGTGTCATCAGGAGGAAAAATTTTGCACACTTAAAGTACCCCATTACATTATTTTAATATCTGCAAAAGGGTTAATGGCTTCCTCCTTGAATTGAAGGTTCCAGTGCCCGTTTATGAAGGTCATCATAAATCTGTCACAATTACCAGTTTCTTATCCCACAGCAGCTTTGTCAATCTGTCCATGGCTCCTTCCCAATGAATTCTGTTTCAAACTTCAATCCTTCACTTACTGGGTCTCAGAATACCCAGCAAATGAGGATGAAATAATAAATATCGTAGTGCTAGACCCAGCTAATGACTCTTCAAGTCCAGCACCTATTTCAGACAGTAATTAGGAGATGTTTGTGGATGAAGAAATAGAAAGAATACAAGTCAATCCCCCCAAGCCAGAGCTTCTTATTCTCAGGAAATCAGCAATTATGGAAATTTCTCAGAAATGGGTTATATGGTTAACCATATTTGAGAGTCATCATAGGTGCCTCCTCTGGAAATTTTCCTAAACCAAATTTGCCTAGTGCTTTTATTCATTTAATTATGTAAACCTTCCACTCCAGGAATACCTTTTGATCTTCACACTGTCACAATTGGTTCAACATTTTGCCTATTGCATGGAGAGGATTTCTTCATTTCAACTGAGAAGCTTCCACATCATACTTAGATCTTAATGACTCCACTCCAAGCTATCCCAAAGGTGGCCAGTTAACTTCTCCTCTCTTAGTCTCAGGACTGACTGTACATACCCTGGATTCCTCAATGATACAGGTAGTTTTCAAGGATGTGGCATTTTTTTTTAAGCTGAGCGGCACATCCTCCATACACTGTGAAAGCTTTGGAAATAATAACTGCTTCCTCAACGTATGAAGCCAAGCTAATGAAGCTTGGCTTGCTACAGATTTGTATTTCAGGCCTCCCGTGCTCTCCCATCTCACTAAGCCAGCCTCCTCCGTAAGTTCCACTTTGTCCAAAAGCCTGTGAGCTCTCCGGGTGTGACACATTCCAGCTGCACTGGCTGCTGCCTGAGTGCAGACTGGACCTGCTGCCCTGCACAGACTCTGGCCATCACCTCCTCCCAAGGGAAATGCTTTGGTAACCCTTTCCTCTGCCGATTTTTACACAACCACTGGAACCACAATTACCATCTAGAGTTTCAGATGTGGTTGAAACCCACTGATAGGTTAAAAAGGGGCTTGGGGGAGTGTAGATGGAAATGGAGGTAGAACGAAAGCAGGTGAGCAGATGTGGGTGGGTTATGTGAATGAATAGGCCCTGCCTGCTCTGGAAACAAGACTAAAAACATCACTCAAATCCAGGTTTGCTTCAATCCATTCTTCCCAACAGAACACTCCACAGCTGGAGCCAGCCTGTTTACTGAGTGTCCTTGCACCTATACAACCGCCTGCAGCTGGGCAGGCAGGAGTGAGAGGGGGCAGAGCTTTGCTCTAGTTTTTTCTGAAGTCTGTGGTGAGCCCCTCCCTCAACAGAGAGCAAATCCTTCCTCCCTCTCATGTGTCTGGTGTGTCAGATGCCTCTTCTCTCCACACCCACTAATATTTCCTTCTGAAGATGAAGAACAGAGACAAAACTCCAGTGGTAGCACACTTCTATATCACAAAAGTCCTCCTAGAGTGATTAGGGAGAGGACACATCTCCTTCCAACATTCCTAAATATGGAGAATTCTTCACTAGCACATTTCCATTTTTAATTCTTTGAGTGGGCAAGTATTTGGGTGGGTCAGTGGGAAAAAAAAAGAGGTATGAAGAATTTAATCCTATCTGATTGCCAAAATGCACATAAAATCTGTTCCAAACAGAAACAAAAGCATTAGAAAAATGAGGGAGAAGGAAAATAAAGAAGGCTTGGGATCTTTTCATAGCTACTAGTAATTTTCAAATGGAAAGGACTTCAAGGAAAAAAAAATCAGCATCAAGAATGAAGATTTCAAGCTAAGATAGTGAGAGGTCTCAGTTCCCACCATGCCCAATACTTGTATCCCACACCTTCTCTGTCTCTGAAGTTCTGCTATTTGAGACATTTCTTCAGGGTCTAAGTATAAAAGCAATAAAAACAGATTATTATGATGGCAGTAAAGAATCAGGAATGTCCATTTCCTCTAACACTGGGCCTGACTATAGTAGGGAAAACTGCTTTATTCCAACTGTGACTCTGTCTGTGCCCCAAAGGTTCTTGCCACATTTCCTGCTACAGGTTTAAAGAAGCAACTTGCACCCTTCACAGTTTTCTTTCTCCTTCTCCCTCTTGCAAAATTACCACCTGAATCAGCAGGTCCAGCTTCAGATAATCTCTGCTTCTCCCCTCCTTCCTCTTAGTCTTTCTTATCCCCTCTATCAGAAAGTGTAAACCAATGGCCCTTTAGGTCAAAATCCTTTGTTTAATTCTCTGAAAGATGAGACTCAAAATGGATTTTAAAAAGGTCAGAGATCTAAGCTTCCAATTCTCTGTGAACATGAAAAGCCTGAATCTGCTCCAAGATTCTACCAAGCAGAAAGACAGGGACGGGTGAAAATTTACATGGAACCACTGCTCCTGAATCTGCTTCCCCATCTTCCCCATCTTCCCCACCTACAGCCTTCATATAGAAGCCACAGCAGCTTCCCTCTGCAAATCACAAGAATCAATAGTGCATGGGAAAATTTGTATTCTTCTCTCCATGCCTCACTCTGTATTCTCTTTTTCTGTAGTGGCAATGCACAATATCCCACTGAGGTACCTGTCCTTAAAGACAGCAAAAGCTAAAGAAAAGGGGAGGAAGAAAGAAAAAAAAAAACAACAAAACCAACAAACCCCTGAAAATAAAAGATGAAAACAAAAAAAAAAAAAGAAAAGCTGGAATCATCCAACAGAGCACATATTTCACAGGTTTAAGGGGTTCAAATCACAACTGTACCTGATTACCACGAAGTACATCACTCATTTTAGAACCAAATTTACCCACACAAACTTGGTGTTCTTTCCCTGTTTATTACTGTAAGTTATTGCACTCTGAAATGCTGACTCATGAAACTCAGCTTATGGAAAACGTTCTGTATGTTAAGGCAGCAAATCCTCACACCATCTCAGCTGCTGCAGTTCATGTCTCTCCTACTACAAGTGTCAGCCAGGACATAAAGCAAGGGATTTGGTACTCTGGGTTTCTTATTCTTGCTCCTAACACTGATGATTTATATGATACTGGGCACAATGCTCTAAATTATACTTCACCTTTATCTATCTAGTTCTCTATAAAATCAGAATTGAGCACCCAGGACTCTCAAAACCAAATGTTAAGACATATTGAACTGCTTCCCTCAAAACATAAGATTTTTCTAAGTTATATTTCTTCCTAAATTTTAAGTGTGTAGAGGTTAGATTTTTATTCCTAGAAAATATGTGAAACAGAAATTCAGCTTCTTATACAAATATGATTTTAGCAGGAGAAGCTGTATGGAAGGTCCAAATGTCATTATGCAAGTGAAAAATACATGCAGATTCAGAGAGGGGGAGGAGAAACAGCGGATCTGAAATGCTGTCCCACAGCAGAGGAGTTGTCAGGTCTCAACAGTTAATGTTGTCAAAAGTGCTTTGGAGGACCCTCAGGAGAAAGACGCAAAAAAGCGCACAGTGGTTGTTATTTGCTTTCTGAAAGCTAAATATCACATTTTAAAGGCCACAAATGCATGAGTCCAGAAAGGTTTAGGCACCAAGAGGGAATCTCTTCCAGCCAAGCCCAAACAGAATAGAACTGGGGAGACCTACTACTTACATCTGTTTTGCAATTAAGCAACAGTACAAGCACAATGCTACAGCTTCCCTCAGCTCAGTGCTAAAGCTCCTGGTCCCCATCCTGCGTGGGTCTCCTGCACATACTTAGCTTGTGTTTCATTGAGTTCAAAAGGATTACTCATGCATGTAATGTTATTCATACGAGTGAGTGCTCGCTGGATTCAGGGGAGAAGAAAGCAACCCTTTTCAAAGATTCAGAATATTCAGCAGCCCTTATTATTAATTATTACTCTGATTTACCTTTCCTTTAATATCATGCTGCATTTTTTCCTTCACATTTTGTAAATGCACACACACACACACAGATCAGCATCTGCCGCTGTGGATTTCAGCAGGAGCAAACCCAGTAAAGTACCATGAGAAAGACTCTTCCTGATTTTAAGTCTGGATCTACAAAACCAAGGAAGGCCTACAAATCACACCTGACAGAAACCTCCTAAGTGGTTTGAATCACCAGGAGCCTGGATTAGGTCTGGGAAATGGATTTTTCTATATGCCCAGATAGAGAAAAAGAAAGATTGAAAAAAAATAGCATTTTAATTGGATTGAGTCTATGGGAAGCATCAATTTTGCATTGAAAATCAAAATTATTTATTTTTTCCAAAATTTGATTTTCTACTCTACTTCCCCTTTTATTTTATCAATGCTAAATCACTATTTTCAGAGGGGAAAAAAGTCTTTTCATAAAATCTAAAGGTCAAATATCTAATTTCTCCCAAACACAACTCTGATAAAATATTTGTGGTAATTCTAATTTGGAGACAACTCACAAATAATTCTCTTCATTTTTGAGGTCCATTTCTCAGACTTTCCAACAGATATCTTTTCTGATAGAAAGCTGGAAAAATCAGACCAACCTATCTTTTGTTATGTGAATTCTCACTGCCCTGCTGTTCTGACACATCTGTGGTCTTACACACCTTAAGAATAATAAAACATGGGTCTTGGACCTAGGCAAGAGGTTCTGTCTGTAACAGATGAAAAGACTCTGAAATAAGCCATCTTTCATAAATATGGGAAAATGTCACTTCCAGTGACAAATTTATTTGGTGACAGAGCCAGGCTCAGGACTCTGCAGTCCCTTAGCACTCAGAACAGGCTGGTAGGGTGGGCCACCTCATAATTGACAGTAGGTTTTTCCCTGAGGAAAAGGAGTTAGGGTTGCTGTCTCTTCCTAGAGTGCAATCCTGACAGAGACTCCCACATGTGCTTTATACAGACCGGGTTGGAAAAACCATGTTCTCCACAGGAAATATTGCCAAGTTTGTGTGCTGGTAGCTTTCTCCAGGGAGAATGAGGCATTTTCCACTACCTGTCCAGGGAAAGGAGAGACTGCCAACACCAGGACATGCAAGCACCCCTTCCTGGTCCTCCTTGAAAGGCAGAGTGATCGGCCCGGGTCACACACTAGGCCCCTGGAAGTCTACATCTTCTGAGTCCCATCCCAGTGCCTTCTCCACAGCTTTATTCTCTTCCCTTTGTTTTAGCTGATGCCCTCTAAACTGACAAGCCCAACTTCCAGAGCCCTCCTGGCCCCGTCTGTCATCCCAGCTGAAAGAAACTCCATTCAGGCTGTCCAACTTGGGCCAGCACGAGCAGGCAGAGCTCACAGATGGTTAAATGCATTTGACATTTCACTGCAGGGCCTGCAGCAGAAATCCTTGCCTGCTGTATCCGGAGCCCTGGATAGGAGCGAATCAAGGCTCGTGGCTCCGGCGCTGTGTGTGCACACTCTGCTGTGAGTTAATATTATTGGCTCGCCCCTCAATCATGCCTTTTCCAGCTAGCTGCTCCTGTCAAAGCACATCTCATTAGGCCTGAAGGCTCAATGAAATGGAAATTCATGTTTAAATTTAAAAACAACATATTGACCCTGGGAGCCAGTGATGTCTACATTTTTAATAACTTACTGAGAATAAAAGGAGTGTATGTGTATGGAGGGAGGGGGAGGGCCGGGTGGCAGGAAGAAGAGGGAATGCAGAAGTGGAGGGAGGACAAGCGGACAGGGCGAACAGCCAGCCAAGGACTCTGGTCCTCTCCACTTCCCTCCAGCCCCATTCTCACTTTTTTTGTCCCTCTTGCTGCGTGGAGAAGAGCTCAGGCTTCACTTAAAGGGACCTCATAGCCCCAAGGGGAGAGCACGTCCCTAACCTGGTAGTAAAGCAGCGAGGGAGGAGGAGAGCCCTGTCCCTGCACACATACAGACACGCTCCCCCCTGCACAGACACGTGCACACACACGTGTGAACCCCGGCCCGAGCATCCCAGCGAGCTGCATTTCCCTGGAACAGGGGAGTAGTGAGCTGCAGAGCGCGAGTAAACACGGAGCCTTTCCGAGAGGGAGGAGGACGTGAAGACAGCTACACTGCATGTGACTTGCCATGTGGCACAACCCCAGCCCCCCTGTGCCTTGCTCTGACATCATTCCAGGGAGACACGTACAGCTCCTGCCACCACGAGGGGTTAGGTAACCTGGGGGGGAGGCAGAGACAGCGTGTCTCATCCTGTGTGATTACAGGAGGAGTGATGCTCCTTTCTGCTGGGCTTTATTGTTCCCTGATAGCACCCAGGGAGCTGAGGATGGGGAGGCAGAGGTGGGAGGCCCTCTTCTTGTGTGATCACTGTGACCCCCATGGCAGTGGTTTTTTTTGGTTTTTTTTTTTTTTTTTGTTTGTTTGTTTGTTTTTTTTAAAAAAAAGGGGTTGGTGATTTTTTTTTGAGAACAAGAGATCTGACAACGTCATCTTGGCTGGCATCCAGCTTGGAGAATCACAGGCTCTGTGGATAAACCTGCTCTGGCTGCTGCATCTCCAGACAGAAATGGGTTGCTGCGTTGCTGCACTATAGCAAGAGTCTCCTGGTGGAAGCTACGCCTTAGCTGGAAGTTATAGTCAAAATCTGATGAGAGCACAAAAAGGAATTTACAACAAGTTTTAGAAGGTTGTATGTAATTGCTGTAGATGAGCAAAGTACACATATCAAACTAGGGAGAGCTGAGATCACTCTCCAAAAAGCTCACTGATTTCTCCTGTGCTCCCCTCCCTTTCTCAACTCAGTATTCCAAGGGTATTCTGGCATTGTCTCTGTCTCTGACTCAGCCCTAGTCTTCTGTCTGGCTCAGAGGGATGTGCTTCTTTGTGTACCAGGAATATGAGTAGAGCAGGACTGAAGACTTCCTGACCTACATTCCTACAAAACTGTCCACTGCAATTCAGACTAGCCCTAAATATTGTAGGCATGTGAATTCCCCATGTTTTCCTCACTTTTAAAATGAGATCTCCTATGTTCTACCATTTGTCCCTCTGTTGTACTGAAAATTACCTTGTCCTTACTTCTAGACTGCTTGCCATTAGGTCTCAGTTCTGAACTGTTTCCTATCTTTATTATTTGCCCTCTTTGAACATAGTGATAATTTCTCCAGTATTCTTCACTTTTACACTGATGTTTTTTGTTTCATATTGTTGCCATTTTCCAGATGTATTTAAAGATTAGGTTCAAAGAGTTTAAGGCCAGATTTCTCTAATCTCCCCTCATTAACATGATGCACCACAATTTCCACTCACTTACTGAACACCTTGCCCTTGGCTAAAGCATCTTCTCTAGGAAGGAATCCAAATGTTGATTTGAAAACTTCAAGCAATGAAAAATTCACCCATTTGAAGTTATGACAAAGTTCAATTACACTCATTGATAACAAAAAAAAAAAAAAAAAAAAAAAAAAAAAAAAAAAAAAAAAAAAAAAAAAAAAAACCCAACCAAAACCAAAAACAAAAAAACCACAAAAACATACTTATTTATCATTTTTGTCTGGCTTGTTTTCACAAGTATTAGTTCTTGGTGTCATTTTCCCTGATAAACTAGAGATAATTTGTTGTTCACATCATCTAAGCTATGACATTCTTAAGCATTTCTCATCTTTTGCAAACTTCCTCCATCTGCCTCACCTTCTCTTTAATTGCTGGCTGAATGATTCTCCATGGCTAACACCTTTTTCCTCATGTTCCAAATACCACTACAAGCTCTCACTCATTTCCTGTCACCCAGGACACCCTGCTGTCTTTGTGAATAGTGGCTCAAGTATGTAAGGACCTGTGGTGGCATTTCAGACTGGTGTGTAGGGGCTGTGAATCCTCTGTGCAGATCAAATACCAGGTACCCTGCAGCCTCCTCAGTCAGGACACTGCACATCTCACCAAAGGGCTACAGAAGTCCTTGGAGCTCCTTCCACAAGCAGAAAAAGAGGGAGGGGCCAGAAAATCTGCAGGGGTCACATGCAAAAGCTATTAAATAGCCTTTGGGCTTCTATTTTATTTATTTATTAAGCTAGACAAGGAGCACAAAAAGGTATGGAGGCACTTTGTTTCTTAATTTGTGTCTATTATCTATTGAAATTTGACATAATGTCTCCACAGTTCTCCTTAATATCCCACTGTATATAGAATGTGACTAGCTCCACCATCTAATGTGACAGCTTAGGAAGATTAAAAAGAAAGCTAAACTAGCAGTAGTTGGAGATGAGGAAAAGTAGCACATTTATGAATAATTTCAGCTGAATTCTAACAACATTGCATTCCCTGGACAGGACACATTTATTATCTTATTCACCATGACTACTGCAACATTAGTGATTTGTTACTGAATCAATTATTAATTCATATGAGTGAATAAGGCTCTGTCACTTAACTCTTCAGCTGACCGTGCCCACTACACACTGATTGCAATTTTTAACTGTTTTCTGTTCTTATCTTTACCCTTCTTGAGCATCTGTATAAAAACAGATTGATGCTTTCCATTTCACAAATTTGTTTGACAAAAGCCACTTGTTTTCCTTGTACTTGTGAGTCTCTCCCTTGGAAATCTCCCCCTTTGGTAAATCAGCTTGGTACCCCAATTGATAAGGAGTCAACTGGTTGGGTAACAGCTTGATGTGTGAAAGAGACAGGTTAAAAAGACAGACAAATAGACACCTTCCCTCAAAAGCTTCTTGGGTTCTTACCACTCAGGAGCAAGATTTTCAATGGGTTGATGTGTTTGGTCACTGGGATATAAAAGCTTTCTAGAAAAAAACCATACAGATAGCAGATTTTATCCTCCAATGGTGAGATACAGGAACAGACAACATCAAGGACTCAATCAAGGCCACCAATCAGAGCAGAAGCAAAGATTCAAGTAGCACACACACCATCTGATCTCACACTTGCAGCTAATACCACTCTGTCTGTCAGCTGGCTAGAGAACCAGGCAACAAATTTGAAGAGATGGACTTTAATCAAGGCTCCCTCATGGATTTACTGCCATGGGCAGTGACGGTCACATCTGACTTTTGTTACCCTCCTGACTTTGAGAAAAGACACTAGGAAGAAAAGAGAACCTGCTAAAATCTTCCCAGTATCTCTTACAAGCAATTGAAATGACAGTCATTAACTTACTCCTTGTCATGTGCAGAGCACAGCCTACCTCTCAATGGCCATTAGGAAGAAGGCAGAAATAACCATTTTAACAGTACTGTCAATGAAATATATTGTGATTAGGCACTAAGCTGTGCTTAAACCTCATGTGTATGGTCACAGAAGAAGGCAAGCTCCAGGCCAGGAGTATTTTTTTATCTCAAATTCTTCTGTAGTCCTACAGTCCAGCGGCTCATCTCTGCCTGACACAGGCAAGATGCACCGTTAGCTGCATTCCTGGTCCTCCCAAGCATACTGTACCACCTCAGGGTGACCATCAATTTGTCCTTTATGCTGACCAAAACAGTCACTGTTGTATGAGTGAAGGATGAATATGAAACCACCTGTCCACTCCAACAAGCAGCAATGGCTTAACATAAGGAAAGAAGAAAGTTGCAGCATCCCATGAGTGTTCTGGGACCTCTCAGAAAGCTTGAACCTATTCATGTTCATCATTCAACAGCGCTGTCTTCAGAGAATGCTATAAAATGATGTGAGTAGGCACCAAGCACCAATGTGCCTGCTGAAACTTGGTGGTCTTCTTAGATAGAAGAGTGCCTCTCACATCCCAGCCCTTTGAAAAGGTTGAAGGCTTTTCTTTTCCTCCTTCACTCTGGCCTTCTCAGTTGTTCACCAAAAAAGTTTCAGCAGAAATGATTAAGTTTCAAGACAACAAAAAATGATCTGGTGTTAAACCTTAGCAAAGACCTCTCAAAGGGACTGGTGTATGTTTACCAAGAAATTGTTTTGCAGAAAGTAGAAGAATGTTAGTTTCTGTATCATACCTTTGAAGCACGTTGACATAAGGCAATTCTTCAGCAGTGATGGCGGTAAATGAAGGGCCTTCCAATATCTATTACAGAGGGACTGAGTGTCTAACAATGACACCCTGGCATCTCTTGGATTATCAGAATTACCTGGGTAGCATAGGTCAGTACACACAAATCCAGGAAGATAATGCTGAAATCAACAGAGATCTTCCAGTTGACTGGAAGATCTACTGCCCCCTAAAATGAAGCTTTCAGGGCATATGACTCACACCCTTACTTACCAAACTGCATTTCTCTCACTACAGCGTACATTGAGGGTCAATACAAAACCTTAATAGCAAGGTTTTCCAGGATAGCACTTACATGAAAAATTTCCACAAATTATGCTTTGTAGTTCTTTAATGAGAGACCAGAGAAGCAAAATAACATTTCTGGTGTGGTGATTGTACACTGTGCTTACTCACAGCTAATGTCAGGCTGTTCCTCTCAGTGTTATCACCTGATGTAAAGGTTTCTACTGCCATAAAAGGACTAAAGGCATCCAACTTACACATAAAATCTCTCTTCCCCCATGCTCCTTTGAACCCACTGTCCAAGCTCTGAGCACCGCAAGAACTAAAGTAAATAGCCTAAATGAGGACAGGTCAATTAGAGGATTGAAATCATGTCCGATTTCATAATCTGAGGTGTTATAAGTAACACAGAAAGGATTTGTCTACACCCACAAGAGTAAATATTTGATTTTTATCTTGACATTGTCCTTTCAAGGAAAGTCAGAGAGGGGAACAGAGAAAGATTATAAAGAGGATACTAATGCATTATAAAGCCAATGCTTTATGGATTACAGTGAGATAGCAAGAAGGAGGATGACACCAAGTCCTTCTAACTGTTAGAGAATGGGACCAGTCCTTACAAAATGATCCATTCTGCCTACTAGAGAGATGTAAAAGGCCTTAATTAATTAATTACTCTGTGTGGCAGTCACAAACTGTATTGCTGCCCCACACATGGTGAAGTCACACAAGGTAGGACATGGACTGACATCCAAATACAAACACAAACACACTTGTATTGCTTGATTTGGTCAGAGAAGGAGTGTTTTTGAGACAGTCACATGCATAGGCCAATAGTAAAAGAAATAATACTCAACCCTCTACAGTCCTATTAGAGAAAACAGAGAGTGAGATCTAGTTGCTTTTTTTTTGTCAGTTTTTTGTTATTTTCTTCCAATTTTGCCTTGACACCTGTCTTAATATTCTTCCATATTCAAATTCTCTCTTGCTTTCATAAAGAAAAGGAGATTTAAGTCTTAAAAGTTATTTGCATGAATTTTACTCCATGCTCCAGAAAGTGAAATTCATCTCTCAGTTTGCCGCAATACTTATTGCAATTAAGGTGGCTGTGAAAGATGGGCAGGGTCTCCACATCATCTGAGCTGGACTGACATGGAACTCAGGAAAACAAAGCTACTCATGGAAAACGTTTGTTTATAAAAGCCTAAAAGGACAAAAACAAACAAAAAAATATCCTCTATCATTTAAGCCTGTCCATAAATCCCAGTAATACTGCAAAGTTGCAGCTTGCTTGGTATATTTTATGGACAGAGATCTTGCTGACTTGGCTGACACTAGCTAGGAGGCGGGGAAGGCAGGAAAGTTGAGATTTGGGGTGGGTAAACATTCCCATCCATCAAGTGATTGGATTTGCAACTAAAGCTGTGAAAGCCACATCAGATTAATGTTGTCAGGGCAGGAATGATGTGAAAATCATCTGTCTTTAATTCAAGTGACAGTATCAGGGAATACACACTTGAGGCCAGGGCAGTCCTGGACACTCAGTACACTCAGGCCAAGGTGCAGGGGGAAAAACTCCCACCTGATTCACACCATGCACAACAGGAACATCTTCTCAGCCCTTTGCACTTGGTGCAGAGAACGGAGGGGAGGGTGGAGGACAAGGTCCAAGAACCAGCCCTGCAATTTCCGTTCAGCTCCACATCTCTTTTGTTCAGAGCAAGATGCCCCAATTGTGCTGAACCATGTGAAAAAAAAACAACCTACAGAGGCTTTTGTTCTCCGAAATCTCTCATCGAAGGAAAGAGCTGAGCCTGAGCAATTTAATTCACTTAGGACTTTTGTGTCTTAATCCATGGAGCAAGGTTTTCAATCAGCCGTGGGGTGACAGGGGAAGGCGGCTCAGTGTGGGCTCCCCAGGGTGCAGGTGAAGGGCAGAGGGGGAGGTGAGGAGCTGAGTCCTGATCCATCACAGAGCCACACCCAGCCCGAGAGGAGCCGGCCAGGCATTACTCCACACCAGCTTTTGGGAATGCAAAGCAGCTTACGCCTGTAGGTCATTTCAGGACATTAATGATAATTAAAACGAACCCTAAAACACACTCACACACCGAATGACAGCAGGAAGTAGAGTCTGTGGGTGAAAAGAGAAGAGGTCCAACTCCTCCCTAAGGGGGCAGATGGAAGATGTGCAGGAAAAAAATTAGCTTTAAGAAAACAGAATGTACAAGGAGAATCTATAGAAAGGAGGAGACTAGGGGGAAAAAACCAAAAACAAACTAATGAAACTAAACAATCAAAGAAAAAAAAAAAAAAACCAACAACCAAATAAAAGAGGAATATCATTTGGACTGTGAGAGCAAGGAGACAAAGAAAATTGGCTAACAGTCCTGGTTGCATGGCATGGGCACTAACTTCAGCATGTGTGGGAGTCAACTGCTTTCCATGCCCAGTGCCTTCACTCTTATGTAGCCCTGCCAGGGCAGGGGCCACGTAACACCCTGACACTGAAACAGGGGAAGTTTACCAGGGTGTGGGAATGACCTCCACTCTCATGCAGAATGGGATGTGCTTTGTTCCCTCCTCAACTACACCCCGACCCAGTATTTCCAGCAACAAAAGCATCACTGCTTGTCCTCATCACTTAAAGATTATCTCTGCAGAAAAATGACCTGAGATTTCTACAGTACTTGGAAATCAGAGGTCATCTGAGGAAACAGAACAAAATTTTCTTAATTAGGGTCCCTATATATACACATAAACCCATCCACACACATACAAACCTGTTCCCCTGCATCCCTGGCTTTATGAAAGGTTTGCTTCTACTTTAAGGACACAGTTCAGGGAGGGCAGCTGTTGAATCACATTTCTCCATAGAGCATGCAGCTCTGAAGCTAAATGTTATCATGAAAATCCCTGTGGGCTGAAGCTGGGAAGGAAAAACAGACTCCTGACCTGCAGTTGTTAAAAATGGCTTTTTGCAGAAGAATGGTAATGTGAGGTGCTATCTTACAGTGGGTAGAAAAATAGCGCCGTGAATTCAAATTGTGCATGCTTTTGGTGCCTTGAAAACCAAAATAAAACAAAAAAAAACCCCAAAACCCCAGCACTGCATTTAATCGCTATCAGAAAGTAGTACTGGGACAGGTCTGTGGTGTGCTGAGAGCAATGCATCTGCTCTTCAGATAAGCTGACCATGGTATCATTGGCTAGAAGCTGTGTATTGCTGCTCAAGACAGGTTGATCTCTACGGCACCAACCGTGCACATGCAGATGTGAAAGGGTGTGAAAGAGAGATGTCCAAGTAAGACAGAGAAGGAACTCTCTACTCTGCTCTGGTGAGACCCCACCCAGAGCACCATGTCCAGCTCTGGGGTCCTCAGCAAAGGAGGGGCATGGACATCTCAGAGTGAGTAGAGAGAAGTTCAGATGAGCAGACAGGTGGAACTGCTCTCCTATGGAGAGAGTCTGAGACAGTCAGGGCTGTTTAGCACAGAGAACAGAAGGCTTTAAGTGACTTTATTGTGGCCTTTCAGAATCTAAAGCGGATTTACAAGAAAGCTGGAAAGGGACTTTTTGCATGGGTATTTAATGACAGGACCAGGGAGAATGGCTTTAATGTAAAAGGTAGTAAAAATACTATTTCATGTAAGGGTGGTGAGGCACTGGCACACAATGCCCAGAGAATAGATACCCCATCCCTGAAAATATTCAAGGCCAGGTTGGATGGGTCTCTGAGCAACCTCATCTAGTGGAAGGGGTCCCTGGACATAGCAGGGGGTTTTGGTGAGACAAACTTTAAGGTCCCTTCAAACGAAAACACTTCTATGTCCCTGTGGTTCTACACCTGGTTCCTCCCAAGCTCTGACTGCTGTAGAGACACATGACTAACAAGGCTGGAGAGGTCCAGGTGGGCTGCTGTGATGGTTCTGAAGCAGCTGAGCCCATGACACCAAGATCTGGTGGCAGCTAGTCAGTATGTGTGAAGATCTCCAAGGTCTGGGTGCTGACATCAACACCTTTTAACAGAGCTCTCTCTGCCTCCAGCCCCCTAGAAGTGAAACCACCAGCATCTTTCCTCCTTCTCACTGGTCTCCTCTACCAGAAGCTAGTGTAATATCTACAGTTATTACACTCAAGATCTTGTCAGGAAACTTGGTAAATAGTGAAGATTTCCACAGAAAGAGAAAGCCAGCTCAGTGTTACTGAAATAATTAGAAATGAGTTGAATTCAGATGTTAGCAGCAGCATTTACAAATGTGAGGTGGAAACAGAAACGCTGCTTACACCATGTACACTGTACCTCTGACAGTTATATCATCTCCTTCTTGACAGCTTGGGGAAGAGAAGTAACTGTCATTCATGGTTTGGTTTTCAAAAAGAAATCAAGACCCCTGTGAGGCCAGACAGCTACTGAAAGTCTGATCTGAATTTACTGCTGCAGATGGAGGGGGAAGTAAATGGCACTTTATGAACTCCATCATTTATTGACTCACCAACATTGTTTGCTTTTGGGGAGGCTGGTGATGCTTTTAAAACCTGTTTTTCTTCACACTGTAAAGAGAGTTGCATTTGTTTGACTGACTGCAGTGGCCTGATGGCAGCATCACCACCTCATGTGGCTGAGTACGCTCCTTCTCTCTCTTTCGAGTACTGAAAATGCTCCATTTCATAGCTGTTCTGCTTCAAGCCTCCTGACAACTGCTATAAAGATATCCCCTGGAAACCCCATGTTTGTGCTGGTCCAGGAGCATGCTGTTGCACATTAAGCAATAATAACTGGGAACACCCAGAGCTCTTGGGAGCCTCCAGAGAGAAGACAGTGTCCCTCTGCAGCCTGTGCTGCTGAGCACGGACACACAGACCTGCAGCAGGCATCCACCTCAGTCCTTCCTACCTCAAACTGGTCTAGCTGAACAAATGTGGTTTTAAGATCATAGTATGCCTTCAGGAAAATGGATTTACATAAGAATCATCTTCCCTAACTGCAGCCAGAACAGAAGTTGGGCCATAGTGGATTGACCCCGGCTGGACATCAGGCACCCACCAAAGTTCTTTTACTCCTCTCCTCAGCTTGACAGTGGAAAGAAAAAACCCAAAAAGATCATGGGTCCAGATAAGGACAGGGAGAAATCACTCACCAGTTACTATCTCAGACAAAATAGATTTGACTTAGGGAAATTAGTTTAACTCATTACAAATCAAATCAGTGCAATAAGAAGAAATGAAACCAAATCTTAAAACACCTTTCACCCACCCCTCCATCCTTCCCAGGCTCAACTTCAGTCCTGATTTGCTCAGCCTCAGTGGTAGAGGGGGATGGGAAATGGGGACTGTGGTCAGTTTCATCACACACTGTCTTTGCTGCCTCTTCCTCCACAGGGATTGGATTCATCCCACCCTCCCCTGCTCCAGGGTGGCGTGCCTCCCTCGGGAGACAGTCCTGCATGAGCAGGACCCTGGGTCCTGTCCATTGGCTGCAACTCTTCACAAACTCCATTCCCAGCCTGGCCATACCTTCAGGAACAGGATGTTCCACTTTGCTGCACATGGAATCACGAGTCCCACCTGCAAAGCTGCTCCAGCCTGGGCTCCTCTCTCTAGGGGCCACAGGTCCTGTCAGGAGCCAGGCTGAAACAATAAGGGGTTGTTTTTTTCTGCAGGAAGCTAATTGATGGTCCTCCTCTCATATTAAGATGAGAAGTGTAAGAACCAAGTAATTTTTAATTGCAATAAAACAAATGCTGTCAAATCCATCTCAAACCCAGGAACAAGTTCAAAAGATACTTCATGGGAAAGGAGGGTGGGAAGAGATGGAAGGAGAAGAGGAATATGTGCACGAGGGGAAGTTTAGGTTGGATATTAGGAAATATTCTTCATTGAAAATATTGTCAAGCACTGGAGCATTCTGCCCAGGGCAGTGGTGGGGTCACCATTCCTGTAGGGATTTAAAAGACATGCAGGGGTGGCACTTGGGGACATGAATTAATGGTGGGCTTGGCAGTGCTGGTTGGACTGGATGATCCTAAAGGCCTTTTCCAATATTAATGATTCTATGATAAGGAGAGCTGGAAAATGAGATGTTTATTAAGGAACATTTCTGTACAACTGTTAAGTTACACCAGAAAGAGCCAGAGATGGAGAATCAGAAGCAGCAAGCAGGGGGTGCACGGGCTCACAGCCCCCAGGCAAGCCCCGTTCCCTCTAGGAATGCTGTGCCTCTGAGGAAGGAGTGGGAGCAGTCTGGCCAGCTCCGTGCTGAGGGACACATCTCTGCTCTGCTCTTCACATCCACTCCCACTTAAGCTGCCACAGAATAACCTTGTGCTCCCCGCTGTGCCACTGTGCAAGGGCTGGCAGGGGAAGGGGCTCGGGGATAATGAATGAAGCTCTATATTAGCCACAAAAGCACAGGACAGTCAAATGAAAGGGTAAAAGTATGGTCATGAAAGACAAGCAGTCACTCCGACTGTGTGCTGGAGGTAATTACTGCTATATAAATAAACCAGAGGGAAAAAAAATCTTTTAAAAATCTAATTACCATGCAGCACTGTGGGTTTCAACCTTGGTCAAGTACAGGCAGACCTGATTTACGCTCCATCATAAAATCCTAAGCACGAGGCTGGTCTCCCTCTCTCTTTACAATATGAGTCAGGAATCAGCATAGGACACTTCTCGGAGAGGAGCTGCCTGATAGATAGATCTGCCCATGTCTGGGTGGGTCAGCATCTCCAACAAGCCCAGGACTACACAAGTACACCACCTGCATGTCTATTTATCACAGATTTCTGTCTGCAAGAGCAACATCTCTTTTTTTAAAAAACAAAACCTAGTTCTCTCAAACCTCTGTTTCACTTGTCTTTTAGTATTTCTGATGATTAGTATTTCTCATGACCCTGAGTAAGGATATTTCCCTCTTGTACAGATCTGTCTTCTCTCTTTCAAGCATGCTGTGAGGTGTTTCTATGAAACTCCTAATTGTGTAGGAAAGGGAAACTGAGGTCGAGGCTTAATTTATCACTGACACTGGTCTCCTATTCAAGCAAGAGTTTTACACTCTGGGGATTTTTTTAAATCTTAATGTGAATGCCTTACCCATCATCCCAAGAAAAATAATCATCCAAACTTAGATCTTTATTTCCTGTGTATTTGCTTGTTGCAAGACAGAAATCATCCAGGAAGAACAGTGGGTGAGTCAAGTGCAGCAGCTAACTTTAAGTGCATCACCATTTTGAACTTGCAGGATTGAGGCACATTCACTAGCAGAGCAAAGTAAATCCTAAAGCCCATCTGATTCTCCTCATGTGGAACCAAGTGCTACACTGCAGCTTCTTAACTGCAGAAACACTTCTGAGAGCAATCAAGTCCAGGCTGGATTTGCAGCTCCATGTTCAGAGCTGTTGATATAAATGGACAGGAAGCAGATTTCCCATCATGAGCAAACAAGAGACATGTTTTTCCCATTCCAAATTGAGAGAGAAAAATCAGAGCCTATTAAGTCAATAATTTTTGTCAGTAGATAAGTGTTCACACACATACACGAATATTAGACAGGTGAAATATCTCGTATGAATTTCTACCTGCAACACTGTTTAAAAGCACTGCAACTTTCCTCAACAGATTTCAGATCTCAGCGTTGGTTAGATCTGAAACCCAATCATGTTGCTTAAAGCCATATCAAAACAATATGCTTCAATAATTCCTAAGCATAAGTACAGATCTGAAAGTGCTAGGACACCCTAGGGAAATAATAGCTCATTGTGTCGTCTAATTGTTTTCAGCAGTTTTGGAAAACAAACAGTGAAACCAGAATAAGTATTAAGCAGTAACAAAAGTTAGGGAACAAACACCATAAGAGTTCAAAAGTAAGACAATTTCCCTATCATCGTTAATGAGATTTATTACCCGGCATCTGTTATCCTACCTTTAAAAAGTCAAAGCCCACTTTTAATAATTGCCTCTTGCTTTTATACAGTATCTGGCACTTGCACAGTTTCCTTGATTAAACCTCAAAGCAGGTAAGCACTGTGATTCAGAGAAAGGAGGATTCAAAGGTAAAGCAAATTGCTCAGAGTTTCAGAGAAATGAGTGCCAGAGCAAAGAATTAGAGGTTCAAGCTCACATCCTGTACATTAAACCACCCTGCATCTAAGATTTAGCTACTATTGCCCACCCTCAGTGTGCATTTTTAGGCAGCCCTGGTGGCAATGAAACCTCTGTAGCTGGAGAAGTTCCACCAATATGAAGAGCTTCATCAGAAGAGCCCCTGGATGTTTAAATGGACATAGCAAAGAATGTGGGTGCTGCTGTTCATGGGGCTGGTCGTGCATGGCACCGTCAGGGAAAACTAATAGGTGCAAACACATTCCAAACATCTTTAGACCTGAAGGTTTGTGACCTGTAGACAAATAAAATTTTAGAAGAGCCTGAGTGAATTAATACACAGCTTTTCATGGGCTGATGTGGCAGCAGTGGAGAGGACTGGGTAGCTAAGATGCCTCACTTGATCTTATGTTAAAGATGTTATGGGAGCAGGAGTGGTGTGGTGAAATAATTCACACCATCTTGTACTCACTTCTGACAATCATTTTTTTAGCTTTTAAAATTAGGATCTAACCCCATTTTGATGAATTTCTTATTGGGCAAAGCAAGCAAAAACATTTGAGATTACATTTTAGTAGCTGTGAAAATCTCAGCTGTAGCATTCCTATAGCAGCAATTCTTGAAATGTGTTTTATCAAAACTATGACCCATGCTTCTAAATTTTATCCTATCTTCCTGCAGCCCATTCAATCAGGGAAAATGTAAGCAGAGAGTTTAAACTGCCACAGATCCACTTACATTATATTTAAAAGTAAAAAGAAGGGAACAAATATTAAAATTCTTCCACTAAGAGAAACACGGAGAGAACTCTAAAAGCAACTGGAATAGCTCTTGGGAAAAGCTCTTGTCTCTTGAAAAAATACCTTGCAGTTTACAGCTTCCTATAAAAAAAAAAAAAAAAAATTCCACCTTTCTTCAAGCTATACAAGAGCTTTATGTTGTAAAAAAACAGGGCTTTTGTTAAACCCCAGAATGGGCCTCCTGTATGTGTGTCTGAATATGTGCATCTTAGAGTGGGTTCAAGAAAAATGCATGTAGAGCATGTGCCACGCACCGAGGCTGCCCCTGCTCTAAACACTTTGCTGGTGGCCACAATTCCAGGAGTGCCTGAGTGGCATGACCTGGAGCTTCACAGGTGAAAGACACCAGTGGAAGGCAGAACTGCAGGGACATCAAGAGAAGCTCAGATAGTTCTCATCGTGCTGGAGTACCTACTCTTCCTTCCTCTGTTTTCCACTCTCACATTCCTCTTTCTTCCCCATTTGACTGTGGCCTCTAAGCTCTTGGGTATCTGCAGCCTTTGCAGCATTGACAGTTTACTGAACTTTTCCCAGATAATATTTCTTGTTTGCCAACAAGGATTTTATTTTAAAAACTAAAAATAGGGGAAAAAATAATTCATGTTAGCAGTACAGGAAAGGCTATTATTGCTCTAAAAAAAATAAATTACAGAGTCTGATTTTGAGGAAGACAGGCAGTTGTCAGCTCATAGCAGAAGAGCCCAGTGGTCACACATGGCTAATTCTCTTTTCGGGGTGATCCTCTCTCTACAGACTAGACAAGGAATAGTTTTGCTTACTCCTGTCTGATTCAGCTGACCTCAGGCAACCTTCCCCCAACTTGTCACAGTGTAAGAGTCATCAAGCAAAGAAAGTGCAGTGTGAATTTTGCAGAAGTTCAAAAGCACATCAGAGATTTTGACTTGTTCTTTTAAAGAAATAGGATGTGCCACACTTAAAAATGGTCCTTTATGTTCCTGAAGTGCCTGAAAGTTATAGTAAGAGAGAAAATGTTTCAAGTATTTAGCTCCTACTTTGCTATACTGAGTTAGTGACAAAGGCTTTCAGGCAGAATATCTGAACAATAGAGGCTGCTCAGTAAGAGACAATCTCTAGAAAGAAATGCACAGGGACTTTATCTAGGGCAAACAAGACTATGTATTTAATATCCAGGCTATTACTGTTACTCTGTTGTGTCATGTAACTTATCCTGTGATGCAGGTTTCCCATCCAGGAAAAAAGGGATAATATATTTACTTTCTGCTTTAATCTCACAGTTATGTGACACAATACAACAGAATTTGCTGTGAATTGTGATTGAATTTCTGAACAAAAAAAACAAACAGAATAAAACACCAAAACCAAACACATCTTTAGTCTGTTTCTTAAATGTCATTAAATGTGTTAAATATAATTAAATATGTCGAATTCGAAGATGAAGAGCATTCTTTTTTCTTTTTTTACCACAATAATAAAAAAATTTAAGAGTATATTGAATTTTTCATTGTACTTCCTGCATGTCTATAGTATTGCAGAGGATTAATAATAGAAATTCTGAATTGCAGACGAGAGAAATAAATTCTAGATAAAAGCATAATTTAAAATGTAAAAGGACAGAATTAGGCAATAAGAATTATACTCTGAGAGCAAGAGAAGTGAGTCCAAATATGAGATGGAAGCCTGACCACTGAGTCACAAGGCAAAACTCACATTTATCAAACCCTAAAATTAATGTATTTATTCCAGGCTTTACTGACTGCAGCAGGGATCAAGACAGTACATGCACTACTGATTCTGCCACAATTCCATGACAAAGGATGGGAGGAATGTTTTGAAACTGGTTCACTTGTACAGTTGTAGAGGAAGGCACTGAGCTACAGCACTTCAGGGGGGAGCTGTGCTCACAGGGCTTTTGGGATGCAGTGGAACCAGGCGATTTAACAGCAGTGTCTCGGAGGGACAGAAGCCTTACTCTCTCCTACCTCACTAAACTCACATTTTAAAACAAGCTTGCTGTTAAAACAGGCTTAGCTGGGTTACAAAGGCTTAAATTGTGCCCTCAAATTCCTTCTCTCTTTCTGGCAAGAGCCCTCCAAGCCCCGTGTTCATCGCAGGGCTGTTCTGCAGCACACCCAGCCCCTCGCGGGAGATTTAGGGCTGTGTCAGTCTGGCAGAGGTTGGGTGAGGGTGGCCACACAGCAGTGTATTTATTGTGCATCACTTAGGAGATGCAGAATATTGCTTGGACATTTTAATAGATGCGTCAGTGTTAACTGATTTGCTCTGAGGCACCATATGCTAATCAAACGGGGTGCGATGCATAATGTCTTATTAATGTCGTAATAAAGGAAATCTTGATGTGTTCTGTAATGTCTTTATGATTACCTTTAATTTTAGATAGCTAGTGAAGGAATGTGCGTTCAATACCTGGATCTGCTCTCTAATTACCTAGGATATAACAAGAACCAAATGTACAATAAAAGGCCAGGGTTTTTACTGGAGATCGCTGGTGACAAAATAAACCATAAATAAGTCTTACAATCTGAAGAGGCCTGAAACACCATATCCAGATTGGCACATGAGATTGTTTTAGACATATTTTGATTTCATTTTATCTTTAGTCACCGACCTGGAGAAAGAAAATGCATAGACTCAGAGGTATATAGCTTCAAAGCTGCTCCCAGGAGGTTTAAATACATGGGCCCAACAGATGTTTTACATTTACTTCTACAAATAAACACACACATAGTTCTGTCATTCAATTCAAGCCACCCCTTATGCTGACAAAAGCTTTCCAGGTAAATTTACCTTAAGCCTGTTCATCTTTTCATAAAGGTTCTTACAGCTTCCCTTCTCACACACACACACACACACACACACACACACTACTACTACTTTGGATTACTTCTGAGGGTTTGAAGCAACATGGAAAATAAGCTCTTATTAGCAGCATTTGGATTCAGATGTTTCCTTGTGTGTAGTTTGCCCAGTCCTCAATGTATTTTGCATAGGAAAATGGTATCTGTTCTCCCTTTTATAACTGGGGAAACCGAGGCACAGAGTTCCAATAACCTGATATATGTGACAGCACTTTTAATTTGGGATTAGGCATCAGGTCTCACAATTTCTAAACCAGCTTCTGAGCAAATAAGTGCTTGGAAAGGAACTCCTCACATCAAACAGCATTGCTAGAAAATTTTGGTTTTGTTGTGTCAGATAAGAGAAGTTTCAGCAGTCTTGTACAAAAGAAGAATTTATTCAAAGTGGCATCCTTGATCTATCAAGATTCTCACCTAAAATCTGGTGCCTTTGCAGATATGCAAATATCACCCTTTCACCCTTCTTTTGTAGAACAAGTTTTTAAACACAGACCCCTGAGGAAAGATTTTGTATCTGAGGGAGTGAAATTGGAAACAGAACACACGTGGAAGTTTATGCATGACCCTTCACAACCAGCACGGCTTGGCAGGAACATCTGGCCCCCTTCATACAGACAGGCTCCAAGGTGGCTTGTCCCTAAACACATTCAACAGGTGCACACAGAGTTATTTTTCAGGCAGGTGTTGATGAAACTGAGATCAGCATTGGGCCATTGTGGCTGAAATGGAGAGGAAGGATTGGAAAGAGTGAATTCTGGATCTCTGAGCGAACTACAGGCTGCTACTTTAGCATGAATCAGAGAAAAACCTCTGCAGGTCAGTGGAATCACACCAGGGTAGAAGTAGTAAAAAGCTAAATGAAATCCAGGCCCAGGAATTAGAGCAGCAATGCTGCCTGGGCCCTAAGAGACAGCCAGAAACCCTTTGATAGAGTAAAATCCTCGTACGCTGCAAGAAACAACCTGCAAGAGAGTTCCCTGTCGGCATCATTAATGCATTCCCCAAAGCAGAAATCAGAAGGCTCTTTCCAGAGGAAGGATGCTGTGGAAAGAGGCTCCTTGTTTAATGACACCAGTGAATGTTTTGCCTAATGTTGAGACAAAGAAATTTTCCTTCTGACTTGGTCTCAACACGGGTTGGTACAGGCCCAAAATTCATGGTCAGAATGGGTGCAAGGGAGGGTGACAAGAGGAAAGGAGAAGTCACTTCACTAGTGGGATAGCTAGAGACTGGTTTTACAATTCATGATCCCTTCTAGCCCTTTAGCTTCCTCAATCATGGGATTTGCCTTCATTATGATCTGTTCCTCTGTCTTTTGGATTTATGAAAAATAGGGAATTGGTCTTCAGGATCAAGCAGAACAAAATCAAACAGCCCTGTGGACAACACTGGCCCCAGGCAAGGAAGAGAATTCACTGTGCAAGTAGGCTAAGAGTCGCATTTTCAGCTTTTACATGATTTTAAGTCTGGACTTGTATTCCAGACCACCTGAAAAAATATTAGAAGGCACATAATATTTCCTTCTCCATCTTCTTCAAAGTCCAGGTCTCAAATCAGTACTGTTGTTTCTTAAGCTAGTGATCAGAGCTGTGAGGAATCCCAAAAGATCACCTGATCCAGAAGGAAACATAAATATCCAGTAGTTTGTGGATGCTTGTTTAATATCATCTTCACAGCTTCTATAGACTGAGTCAGCAGGAATGACAGTCCTAAAGCAGTCCTCTTTCCCTATATATTAAAACTGGGTTGTTTTTGGGTTTTTTTTGGTTTTTTTTTTGTTTTGGTTTGTTTTGGTTTGGTTTTTTCTTTTTCTTATTTTTCTTTTTTTTTTTTTTTTTTTTTATTTTTTTTTGGTTTTTTTGTGTTTTTTTTTTTTTGTTTTGGTTTTGGTTTTTTGTTTGTTTTGGTTTGTATTGGTTTGGTTTTTTCTTTTTCTTATTTTTCTTTTTTTTTTTTTTCCTGCTCCTACTTCTAACTTCATATTTAATTATTTTATTTTCCCTCATTTGATGAGTGTAACTTTTACAGCTTCTATGCCACAAGCTATATTTTTTTCTAATTATGTCTAATTTGTATTAAGATGCCTTCATTCTTGACCCCTATGCACTGCCACTGTACTGGATACCAAAATATCAGTTCCCTCTTCTTATCCAGATAGAAGGAATTTGCCACTCTGGTACACCTGGACTTCTCAACATTAACATTGCCCAGGGTGATTCTGAAATAACCTGGAAACAGTAGAAAGGACAGATATTGGAAGAAGTTAGAAACAGAAACAGACAAAGAAGAGGAATTATAAAATATTCCTGTTAGGTCTAGTTTACATTTCCCCCCAAAGCAGCATTGAAAAACTCTGACCAATATAGATTTATCCTATGAATATTGCTGCACCAGAGTAAAAAAAAAAAAAAAAAAAAAAAAAAAAAAAAATTAAACACAGCACTTCAGACCAACTGCAGCTGAAACTTGGGATGAACCTGAATATCTCTGGGTTTGCCTAACCTGTATTCCTAATGCTGTTTGTTCTAAGTCAGCAAACCCTCATTTCTACAGGGAATGTTTGAACTTAACTCCTAATCCATATGAACGACGGCAAGAACACATAAGAGCAGGAATCGTAAATCTAAAGCCTTTTATTTTATTTTTCATTCCCTGATAGTTCCATAGCTCTAAGCATTGTGGCTTCCACAGAAGGTAGCAGCACACTGCCAGCAGCATACCTAATTAATTCCTCCTCGCTTGTTCCATGTGGCTTCCTTACCCCCCATCCAACTGACCTATTGCTTCTCTTCAAGATAGGCTAAATTAATGATGATAAAATTAAGAAAGAAGTGAATTATTTAATTCCAGAAAGTATCAAAGCTTACATGATCCCAGCACTGAGTAGGCCAGAAGGATCAGTCCATGCCCTGGGGATTGTTTTTCTGGGCTCCACCCAGAGTTCTCATAAAAATCAATGGGAATTTAGCCTGGTCTTCAGTGGGTGACCTTTTGATTCTCAAGAGGTGCATAATGCTTGGCATTTACTCTGTGCAGTGTCTTTCTTGAGAAGGGCTCAAAATGTCTCTCTACACAAGTCTCACAATATCCTCAAGGGGAAAGTAAGCATTATCCTCATTTAATTAATGCATTGCTAAAGGCTAAAAAATGTACTAAGGGAGGCTGATCCTTCAAGGTGCACAGCTTTCTTATATTCTGGTGAAGCTGGTGGGGAGACGAACACACTGAACACCAAATGGATTAGCCTCCAAGACCAAGGTCAGTTTTCAGATCAGATAGTCGTGCTTCATCCAGTGTTTGCACTCCGTACCTTCACCCACTGCTGCATCAAGATCCAAGTGATAGCAACAACAAGAAATATTTTAAACTGATTGTTTGTGGTGGTATGTGTCCTTAATCTATCTGATCCTGAAGCACACCAACCAATGTGGCCCCTTTCTCCTGTCAATCAGCACAGCACAGCAAGCAGAAAGTCTCGCTAGGAAGCCACCTACTTGCACAGGACTTGGCTTTATTCCTGCACTAGCCAGGACTTGGCATATGTCCCTGAGGTAAGTCACCACTCTCAGATCACCTGTGCAACTCCTATCTATTACCCTGACATTAATTATGAGTATCTTGCTATCAGCAATGTGTTGCCTAAAAGCAAGTAAGCAGGAAGGGGAGCTGAGCCATAGACAAGCTAAGTAACTTCTAAAGTCATGTAGGATGTCTACTGTATCCAGGGAATTCAACAGAGTTGACTCAGGTCTTTGTGGAATTGAAATTCTGTCTATTGGACCATGCGGAAAGAACAGAGATGTAAACTTCCCCTTGCTTATTCTCATCTGCCACCCACTCATTCCCTCCTCCTTTATGGTCATAAAGCTGCTTATTTTCATTACATCCTAAGCACTTCCAGGCTTTCTGTACTTTTGAAGAAGACTTGATGGCTTGATTGAGACTCATAATAAACATGTAAGCAGGCAGATCCTTAAATTAGCCTGAAAATCCTGATAGATGCATTGTCATAAGAAAAGAAAGCAACAGTGGGACTAAAGAAAACTTTGCCATGATGCAGACCAAGAAACAAGTGCTCAGAGTTGGACTGAAACAGCATTTTTTTTTTTCCTGCAAAGCAGCTGTAAAGCAGAATTAAGATAGCATGTCACTGAAAATAGGATCTCTCCTATGGAGGATAATGCCTGCCATTATCTCAGAACCATTTGCTGCTCTATATTCAAAGAACTCCTGAGTCTCTACAATAGGCGGCCTAATTGCAAACATTTGGTTTTAACGTTTGATGACCAGAAGCAGAGCAAACCCAAGGTGTATTTCAGAACAGTGCGTGAGTTTCCTTTGCTCCAGGGGCTGTACAAGGCATCCATTAGAAGGTGATGAGCTAACTGCAATCTTCTTGGAAGGTTTTATGACTGCACCAAGGTTTAAAGAGCTGCTGCTAAATGCACCTCAGCTAGGCCCAGGTGTGAGACCAAGTCACATATAGGTACTCTGACAAGGTCACTTTGAACTGGAGAATGAGGATTTCAGTATCTGAAGCCAAATAAAAGTGGCACTGAAGAGGAGGGACAACTCGATAAGTCAACGTCCAGTTATAAAACTACTGAGCATGTGTGCTGGAGGTGATTGAGCGCAGCCTTGAAAATGTTAGTGGTGGAGAAAGTGTATGAAAAAAACATCCTAAAGATGTCAGCTTGATTAATGCCAAAAGGCTTCTTCAAAACTTGAGACTCCATGTCTGTGTTTGTGCTCTCTTTGGCCACAAGTTCAGTTGCTACTAAAGCGCAGGTTTTGTTGCAACAAAATCTCAGGTCTAAGAATGTGCAAGTTGGTCAGAAAAGTAAAGAAATTTTAAAATTCAATGTTTCTGGAATGTTCGTGGGTTACCTTTTTTTTAATTATTTAAATTTGTATTTTATTTTAGTAATTCTCGCTAATCTTTTACGCTTGGTACTGAAAGACATCTAGACAAAGTATATTTTGACAAAAGTTTTCTATTCTAAACTAACATAGTTTTCTATTCTTTTTTTTTTTTTTCTAAATCTAACATTCCATGAGCAGGCTGCCATATTTGAGCATGGTTAATACATAGAGTTTATAAAAGAAAAGGACTCATGCAAATCTTCTGGCAGAGTATTCCCTTTGATTCTTAGTTAGGTATTCCTTAGTGCGTGCTCCAACCAAGAGCACAGTTATAAGCCTATAAACAACATGACCCATAAAAATTCAACACTAGCTCCTAGTTATATATTGTTACTTACTATTTTCTTTATTATATTAGACATCTCCCATGCTCCAGGTATTTTACAGCTCTTAGGATAGTTAATGCAATTTAAATATATATAGTGACTGTACTGAGTTCTCGTTTGGGAAAGGAACTATAATCTATCAGAAAAAAAAGCTAATTACAGTTTATCCCATTGATTTATATCTCCCCAAGCCTCCCCTCCCAATTTTTTTTGTAAGTATTAAAAACCTTAGGTTGTAATTTTGATATATGCTGCTAGATAGATTAAATACCAACTAATTCTCATATAAAACTGGTAGCTTGATCAATACGGCTAAAAGCTTCATTCCTCACGTACGTATTTCTCAGCTTTAGAACTATCAATTTTAATCTTGCATGTTGGGATTAGGTAATAATCAGGCCAGAAATTCATCTCCACAGAATTCAAAAAAACCTCCTGTTCAAATTCCACAGGAAAGAACAGTTGATCCCTCTTTGGAATATGGAAGATATGCTGGATAACCTCACCAGAGTCTGTCCAAGGCTTCTATCACCAACCCCTTTTCTCCCTCTCTCTCCTTCTACTTCTCTAGTCAATAACCTCGAGACAGATGTGAGAGAAAACACCCAAACCAAGTTAGAAAAAGCAATTTCAAAATTATTTGTTTCCTAGGCTCAAAACACAGGGAAAGATACTGGAAAACCACCAAGAAGATTTGCCCTCACATTCCGCAAACAACTGAGCAAATCTGTTTTGCCCTTCCTGTGTGATACAAATGGATTTCTCACTGAGTGAGTCATTTCATTTCCCAGATAGCCCCAATGTCCTTCTTATGAAGGAGGGCACAAGAGAGAAGGGAAGAAACAATAAATAAAAGTCACTTCAGCAACAATGGCTGTGATGTGGAAACCTGATTAGAATGTCATAATGTAGTCGTGATATAGGAAATTAAATAGGAGAGAGAGTAAGTAGCCTGCAAAGATTTTGGTTTCAAATGGCATTTGCTGTCACACTGAAAAACAGAAAAGAGAAAATCAGGAAAGCAACAGAGCTGGTGCTGGATCTCCAAGTGGTTTTCTACAATAACTTTGAAGAAGGTCATGTGAGGAAGAGAGGCAACTGAAGCCCTTTCCTTCCACAGAGGAAAATAAATGGGTGATCCTATGCTAATGAAGACAATTCAGTCCCAGAATGAGTCATTCAGCAGAAGCAGGATCTCTGTCCTGCCTGTTGATTCATGTTCTTTTACCTCCAGCATCAAGAAGTCGTCCTAAAAGGGTTGGCTGCCTGACCTGCCCACTAACAAGTTTGGGTTTAATCTTGTAACTAATTTGATATTAGCATAGTGTCACCCCCAGGAGATTTTCCCTTCAGTGGTTTCTCTGTCCTTCAGGCCCTGGGTTACCTTCTGTGAGATGGGACAGAGGGAAGTTTGAACCAAGATATGATGCCAGAAGTACTACAGAAGAAATGAGCCATGGGCAGGCGGAGTGTCTTTGGGTCAGAAGGTCAGCTTGGCCTCCACTCCACCAAAATTAAGGCAGGATTTTTTTTTTTCCTTGAAATCTTGTTGTCGCTGTATGAATAATTCCTAATGGTTCTATTTTTCTTCCCTGCTTTGACACACAGGAGCTTTTAAACAGACCAGCCTTTCAGATGTGAGCTCAGATCTGAACCAGGACAGTGATGGAACAAAAGGTTCAATTATGCAAAGTTTCCTTGAGCAAAATAGTTTAAAAATCAAAATAAAATGAGGATGTCCAAAACATTGGTTGTAAAATGAGTATCAGCTGCACAAGGACTGTACATCTGACCTGATCGAGTACAGTAAAAAAAATTATAAAACTTGTCCTTCAAGACTGGAGCATTTTATTTTCATTTAATGACAACTATGATGGTCTTTTTAAGAAGCAAGCAAAAATTAAAGTATTATTTTTAAGCATGTATTTTTTAAATGTATCACTTTATGGAGACATTACTAACCAGATAGCTGGTATAAACTGTCATATTTCTAGTGGCTGAAGACAGCTGAATCAATACTTCAAACTAGGCTCAATATTTGAATGCAGCAGTAAGGAAAGTGGTGTAATCCACTGTTATAGATTAGATGGCATGTCAATCTTAAATTGCACATTACAGAAGATCTAGTTAGAGAGACTTTACTCTAAATATAGCTGTTTTTTCCAAATGGTAAATATTCTTTGTGATAAGTTATTTAGCCCAAGTTTTTTGCAGTGTCATACAATGCAGAATTTGTCTCCTGCATCTATCACACAGCCAAAACCACTCAATAAAACATCAAATTAATTATCAAAAAGTGTTTAAGATCAAAATCTTTGATTGCCTGTAATGAGATGTCCAGTGATGTTAATCACAGAATAAGTGTCTGCTTAGAACTAACCATCAGAAACAGATTTCAGTGTGAAATAAGCAATGATCATTATGACAGGGATAATAAAAAAAAATTAATCAATTGCACAAATATTAAGCAAGAGCACTTGTATATTAAATATTCATTTTATGCGGCATATTCACACCTATAACTTTGTAAATAAATTTTAATGTTTATTGGGGATTTCTTAACTTTCAGCAGTGAACTTCTGAAAGGAAAACACAAATCTATTTAGAGAGCTCTTTGAAAGGTGACTTTCAGTGTCATAATTCAGACAAATACTTTTTCTCCAAGTAGTAAGTACTTTTTAACTTTGATAAAAAGAAATCCACCTTCAGATTTTACTGCTTTTTGTTTAAAAGGTTTATTTTCTGTCGACCAGGCCCTGAGTTTGCTCTCCACAAAATTAGAGACAAAACTCCCATTTTGCTCCAACAAAAGCACAAGGCAGAATTAAATTCATGCTATATTGCCTCTTTCAACAAGTCACAAAATCCTGCACCATGTTCCCTGCCAGGCAGGCTGGTGCTGCATTGCTTGGGCAAACAGGGGCTTTCAGAATGACATGAGGTATTTTCCCATCTTTGACTATATCTGTGAGAGTCAAAGGTGAGCAAGTGAAAACTGAGCTGTGCTACACCAGGTTTACCAAGTCTCAGTGGCAGCAGTACCTGGCTCAGATGTTGACAATGAAGCCCGAAGCCAGGAGGAGAAAGATCATTTATGATGGGCAAAGACTAGGTGAATTTTGGAAGCTTTCTTCCTCCCTCTTGTTTGAATAGCAGAGGTTGTGCTTGCCTGGAGCTGCTGCAGTGGCAACCCATGGATTGTACTCCCTTATATCATCATTAGCCTGAAAAAGCATGTGATCTGTGCTCCAATTTACCAGTAAGGATTGGATGGATAGCTCTGTTGATGGCAGGAATATCCTGGCAGCCCTGCTGCAGTGAAGGGTGTCTTGTACTCAGGTCAGATCAGCAGATTTGCGGTCTGTGAAGGTTTGGGATGCAAAAGGACTCTGCAGCTCCTAGACAAAAGCTAATTTGTTTGGATGGGGATAGGTTGAGAAGGACATACTGGGTGGATGGGACCACACTGGACTGTGCTCAAGTTAATTGTACAGGTTTGCCCCTTTCAAGGATCTCTGAAAATCCCTCAATTTTGGGTGGGCTCCTGTCCTAGAGTACAGAACTGCTGGGTGCTGGTCTCACAGCTGCCACACCCCCACTGCAGGTTAGCTCCTGTGGGAGACACTTCTGCAGCACTCTCAGGTCAGTGACACCAATCCCCATTTGTTTGAAAAGAAGGAAATAATTTCATATGCAGCTCCAATAGTATTTCTCTGTGCCAGTAAATTTCATGTCCCTCTCTCCATCCCATGGGCCCCAGGGAGTTTTGAGGAAAGTGAAATGATTTTCCCTAGAATAAATACTTACAAAAAGGCCTGCTTTAGAACTGGTTTGTGATAACAGCTAGGCCAAACTGGTCATCCAGGTAAAAAGTATGATTTTTTATTTTTTTTGGTCCAAAATTAGCATACGATTCTTATCATATATACCTTTTTTTAAATTTTTGTTTTATTTTATTTAAGAGTTTACTTAAATAATATTACCTTTCTGGAGGAGCAGATAGCCAGGAAATCTGCATATAGGTGCACAAATGGTAGAACTACTAAGCATTAATCTCTCCAGTCTTCCTCCCAGTTTGGAATCTCTGTCCAAAGTAATGAAGTAATGTGCTTAATCTCTTCTAAGGCTTTTCCCTCAGTGAGAATCAGGATTTCCCTCTTCTATCCACAGCCTTATTTTCATTAGCTTTGTAGGAAATGAATACATTTGAGGGGGTTTATGCAGAAGAGGAGTGAGAGAGAGGAAGAGAGAGAGAGAAGAACTTGGCTAGTCAGTCCAACAGACTGAAAAAAGACAAGAATGGAAAATAGAGCTACAGTAAAAATGTTTTAAGACATGTTCTCAGAAACTCAGTCTTAAGAGAGAATCCAAAAAGTCTTGTGGTGATTTCAAAGATGTAGCTTCTTGACATCTATCTACACTATAATAATATTTACTCTCATTTTACTCACTTGTTTTAAAAAAATGAAAAATATAGAAAGCAGATTGAAAATATGAGTAGGAAAAAGAATGACAATTCAAAACAAAATAACTAGTTACATTGATCAGATGGTTAAGCTGTATACATTGGGAGCTGCTGAATCCTGACACTGTACTCTTCTGACTCCTATACACCTGTGTATTTATTAAGTTGTTGTTGCACACACTGATCTTTTAGATCTGGCACACTTTCTAAACACTTGTGAAGCTCTTGAGCCTCATTTGCAACCAGTGGCAGCATTATACATAACTATGGCTCTTCCTGGCCTTGTCTGTGAAGCACTAGGAAGCAGTGTGAGGAGTGCAGACAAAGAGCAACAGGAGAAGTCAAGGCACCACAAAAGCAAGGAGGGCTGCGTCCTGTCGAGGACGAAAAAGTCTCTGTATGCTTTAGATGGAAATACAGCTCCTTTCAAGGCAGAAGAGCCTAAGGCCATACACAGTGAGTTCAAAAGGCTGCACTCAGACCTGCCATGACAAATGGAGTTTATCTTGTGGAGGGCGGCTTCATCCCCAGTTTCAGTGGGCTCACACTGGTGAGGGATTGAGCCTATAGGTGTGGCACCAAACTGAAAGCAAAAAGTACTGTTGCTAAGGAGCCTTTGGAGAAATAAAAAATTCTGTACCTATCTCTTCTCCATGAAACTCTTTGAGTAAAATACTGTTTCCCTGTGCAGTGTAACAAAAATGACAGAAGCCTCAAAAGTTTTGTTTTGTCACTTTTTGTGACATCTCCTGTCTGCCTCAATTATTCATTGGCCAAGGGGACCAAACTTAGACTGGTCTTGTTCAAAAGCTCATGGTGTGTTCTGCTGACCTAGAGAAGAATCTTTTATTCACAGGTAGCTGAATAGCAAAGTTGCTTTGAGACAGAGGCCTCCTAGGGCCAAAAAAATGCAATATTCTGGAGAGATAAACATTCCAGTATGACATTTCACATCCTATTATTATCCAGAATGTCCCTAAAATCTAACCCAAATTAGTTTAGGGACACACGAAAATCAGGTTTGAAATCTATTGTTCAGGTTTCATCACAGGTTTTGTGTAAAACCTGTAAATTATATGAGGAATTTTAATGTGCATCATATGTTAGTTTTCACATCTCTCTGGATCATTCTGGAACCCCACCAGGAAAACCTTCAATACCTCAACACCTTGCAGTTTGAGCCCAAGGTGCAAAATCAGGAAAAGACAAACAAGAATGAAAAAGGAGAAGAGTACATTATATATAAAACATTCCCACTCCCATGCTGTTGTAGATTTTGTCTCCATATTTTGAGAAACATGCAAAACATCAGAATAAACATTGTGTATTGCTGAATTCTTACAGAAATACAAGCATAACAGATCACAACACCTAAGCAACACAAATAGTTTCAACTCTTGCCAATGAGCCCTTTGAAAATATGTACCTGTTTCTAGATTTTACAAATTTGAGAAAACACACAAAGCATTTTACTTTGGACTGCAACAACCAGTTTTCTCTTCTCTACCATCCATCATATGCTGAAAAAGGAGAAGCCCTCCTGTGTTGGACATCTAATTCTTGTGTTCTGCAAGTTCTACAGGGACCCTGAGTTCTTCGCCTCAGCTCTCTGTCCCACATAAGCCTGTTCCTGCAGTAGACAGCAGAAAAACATAAACTTTTAAAAATACTTTCCTCTTCAAGGGAAAACTAATGTACTTTACAATTTGACAGAGTGACCATATTGCTAGGTGACACAAAAGAGATGAAGGTCAAAAACTTGCTCAGGGCTAGGACAGCTGATACTCGAGCATCTGTAGCAGCAGAGTGCCCACCCCAATGTCCATGTACTGGATAGACACAGAACAGCTAAATTCATATGTCTGGTTTTTATATGGTAAATTACTTACCCAGAAAACTTCTCAACTCATTGCTTACTTGTTAGTTACGCTATACTATTGTAAGTATTTGATGGAAATGTACTCAGAGTTCTTCTCAAACAGCAGTTTTTGTTTTGGTTTTTTTTTTTTTTTCACCTGCAGATGACTTTTTGATCCATTCCACTGCTATCAGAGGTGAGCAGCAAATCTCTAATCAACACATTTAATCACTCTGTCTCTTCAGAGAGGCCACTGTAGTGATCATGTAATCTCCTTTGTCTGGGTTCCTGGAAATTACTTGGAAAAACAATGGTTGCAGCTGCAGAAGTGCTGCAGAGTGAATAGGGAAAAGAGGTGCTCCAGCCTCTTAGTTCCAGCATTTCTCCCTCAATTTAGAAAATGCAGAGGATCCAATTAGCAGCACTGAGTATGGTTTCCAGAGCTATTGATGGGGCTCTGCATGGAGCACCTCTCCCAGCTAGAGAAATAGCATATCTAACCAAAAATACAACATATACTACTAACACTCTCCTATTATATTGGCTAACTGGTGTTGGAGAGACTGAAGTCGTCATTACTGTTGCTTAGGATTTGTCATGCTGCCATACCAAATGCACGTTGGAGATTTCAATGGGCAGAAGTGACAGCAACTTAAAGGGGCACCAACTGTTCAATTTATCTCATTAACTTCAAGCTCTTAAGTAACCTGTCCTTCAGAAACGCTTCAAGAGATTTCATTGACTGCAGAGTGAACTGAAGGAGATTAGCTCCTAACTTGACACCTCAGCTGGAGTGAATCAGGGGCTGGCAGTCAAAGACACACGGCTGAATCACCAGTTCTATTCACAGCTGTACTGCTGGCTGCTGGTGAGCAAGCCTTCCTTTACCCCAATTCTCTGCCATCCCTCTCTGCTCCTTCCCCACACTGGAAAACTCCCAAAGGCAAAGGACATCTCTGCACATTCATGAGGTGCTTAACCCTGCAGGGTCCTGCCTCTCAGGGAGCCCAACATGCAATTATTGATGCATAACTTTACAATCTGAATTACTACATCACCAGCAGCACTCCTTTTGACAAGGAAACAGCTCATATTAAAAAAAAAAAAAAAAAAAAAAAAAAAAAAAAAAAAAAAAAAAAGAAGCACCCTCTGAATTAGATGATTCTAATGGAAGTACAATCTTCCACATCTGAGTAGAATATTAATACAAAATTGGAAACAGCATCTTAATATTAGGAGTCTAGTCCCTAAGTTCACTATGTATTGAATGAGCAGAGATTGGCATAGCCAGATGGCAATTCAGATCCTAGGTAGGCTGAACTGACCCCTGGAAGTGTCTGTGAATATTAACAATTCCCTTTAATGATTTGGAAAGCACGTCTTAATTTATACTGAAGCCTCTAGCGTATTTCTTTCCTTTCCCACCCACCTCACAAAATGTTGACATAGAAGACACCAAAGCAGAAAAACCCCCCAAAGAACTCTAAAAAAATTTACTTTTATCTTCTTCTATTTGAAGCTGTCTATGCAACAGATTGTTTTAACCCACTTAGTTGTATTTTCTGAACAAGACCACCATTGCAAAAAGAAATTTTAGAATTCTGAACTTCAAGAAATAGATCAAAAAAACCTTAGCCATATAGTGTAACAAAAATGATAAATTCTGAATCCTTTGACATAAATGTCAAGAGTCTCATTCTTTTGCAGGTCTCAGCTTTAAGTGGTACCTGCTACTACATCAGTACTGTTGGAACTACTGTAAATGATGGAGGAGAGGAAAAAGAACATTAAATGAAATTGCCCTTACACTAATATATCAGTTTTCCCTGTTTCCACAGAGCTTAGCAGCTGAAGAGGGGAAAGCTGGACATAGGCCTATTCATATGAACAGCTGCTCCTGCTAATTACCTGTCGGTTTCTAAACTCCTCATTGGAAGATGAGGGAACAGCATTCCCACCACTGGAACTATTAAAATATCATCTGTTTCTATCATCAGACCAGAAATGGAGACTCATCTCACCAGGATGCTAGTAAGGGTATTTAGGAGGGAATTGTAGCAGACAATGATTCATTTATCTCAAATTCTACCACTGAGTATCTGCTCAAGAGTTCTTCTATTCCCACCTGCTGTGGTGGGAGATTCTGCCTGAGGATTACCAAGACCAGGCTCCAGTTTAGGGGCTGCACATTCACAGGTAGCATAGGAAGGCAATGAGTCAGAAGTATATGAAAATGGTCAGAGGCATGAGAAAAATGAAGTGTGAGTAACACTTCTTAAGAGATTAACACTCTCCTCCATTGGAAATTGACCCTGAGATATTTCCTAGTCCCTTTGTGTGGGTTTTTAAGTGGGAAGGAAAATCTCAGGCTACTTGCTTTTATGGACCATTCACAATAGAGTTAAGGATTCTCAATAAGGATTCCTGAGGTTTGGATCAGGCTGGCAGCTGCTCACCAGTAATTTTCACCAATGACTGATTAAGACCCTACTTTAGGCAACAATTTAAAATCAGAGGGGTTTTAGGGAGAAAATTCAGTCATCTACTGGCTCAGCCGTAAAAATATATCCAGTCTCATCCAGTTTATGTAAAGAGCAGGCATCATGAAAAATGAAAAACCCTAATCAGCTCTGTAAAATCTTAGTATTAGCCACTGTTAAAAGCCCAGAATATTTTTTTTTTTTAATTATCAATATTGGATATGGAATCCAACAGAGGAGAGGGTTGGTGGATATTGTGTACTGTATGGATTTTTCATGCTGCCAACCATTAATTTATCCCACAAATTAATCACCTTTCACATTATTTTATTAGGGAGATACAAACTTGCCATCAATAAGGTCTTTTGGCAGTGTAATTTATACATATTTTTTTACCCATCTGTTAGCACTAAGACTTTCCATTGTTTTGTTGTTTTTTGGGTTTTTTTTTTTTTTTTTAATTTGTGTTTTGTTTGGTTTTTTTAAATATACTCTTCCAATTCTCCTTGAAAATTGAACAAGATTAGGTTAAGATGAGGTTATTTTTAAAGTAAAAAGTCACAAAGGTGGATGAAGATGCCCTCAAAGAGATAATACACTGGAGATTCCTTGCTACCAATTTTTCCCCCATGGAAGGCTTTTTCCATTTTTTTTTTCCATTTAAATCTCTATATAGTTTATAATAATATTTTGCTTCTTCTGTCAAAGTAAAGTGGCCAAGGTATCACTTAGCTTCATTTCCTGAGACCTGACCAAGGGTCAAAGATTACCTTGAACTGACGCCTGACATTAGCAAATAAACAATCTCCTCTTGTTTCCCACTTGGTGAATCAGCAGTCCCCATGCTAATCGTGTCGACAGGTTTTTGCTAAAGTAGGGGAAGGGGAATTCCAGGCTGACAAATAAGTCCCCCGAGAAATGCACCTGTCAGTTACAGGAGAGCCTGCACAGCACTGCAGAGTCAAGAGCAACAGGACGGATCCGTGCCACCGAAAGTGATATTCACAGGGTCACGGCAAGAGTGAGCTACCCTGGTGCACACAGGATACCAGGGCAGCACAAAAAATGTTGGTATTATCCACCACAGGCCCCAGGAAATAAAACCAAAGCAATGCATCATTTAAAAGCACAGCAGTGCAGACACAGGAGATGCGCTGGTCAAGTGACCTTTTGCTCCTCGTGTTGTTTCTTGCTGTGTTGCTATCCAACACATACATAGCATCACATACCACCGTTCCCTGGTTTCCTGCTGTCCAAAAACTTTCCTCCACCCAGTTGTCCCAGAGAAAAAATGCTAAATATTCTGTAACTTTCTGCCCTTCCACAAGGTTTTGTTCCAAAATATTCCAGAAAAGATGTTCTCTATTTTTTTCCCACACACTTCCTCCACACAGGGTCATTACTTCCCCTATAATAGTGAACACAAATTGACTGTTAGGCCAGATTCTGGATAAGAAAAAAGCATGTGAGGATTTAGTCTTCCAAGAAGGAAACCTAGAACCACTGTATTATTCAATGCGGAAAGAACAAGACTGACACGAGACCACTTTTGTGAGCTGTGGAAAATGTGATTTAAAAAAGAGTCAGATGAAGACATAGGCAATTTGGGATAGGATAAAGTGGCTGCATCATAGTTTGGTGTCTCTCTTTGCCTCTTCCTCCCTGCTCTCTGTACCTTCCTTTCTCTCTGTCACACCAAGGCACTCTGGGGGCCTGGCTGGAATCTGACACGATTTCACCCCACCCTGGGAGCTGCAATGCTGACACTACAAACCTCCTCTCTTCACCCAGAAATCTCCACTGACTCCCCAGTTCTGTGGCAGCTCTGGTTACTGCAGCACTTTACCAGGGAAAATAAGCAACACCCTGAGCTGGGGAGATCATCTGGCTGACAGCTCCCCACAGAGCAGGGGACAAGTCCTAAAACTGCAACATGACAGGACAAGACAAAGTGAAACACAAAATTAATAGCACCAATATTGCCATTATCACATTAGCACAAACTCCAAATCCTTTTGAATTCAGCCCTCCAAAACAAGCCATGGAAAATCAGGGAATATACTTCCCCTGGCTATCAAATTGTGCTCTTCTCTCAAGAAAAATGTAATTTTTGCTTTCAAAGAAATGAAAAAGAAATTCCATGGGAAGTAAGAATTTCTGTTTTAATAATGAAATTTACATCAATCCAATTTTACTCATCAAGAACAGAGAGGCTTTAAGAGTGCCCTGAATTTCCAGTATTCAGGTGGCCACTGATGCTCAAATTAGCTCTGCTTCACAGCTGTTATTAGTAGTGCTTTGTGCCCGCTTCACAACTAACAAAACAGTTTTATATTAACACAGGGACCTAAATAGATTTGTCCATTAAATGCTAGTACATTAGACCCAAGGTGTCCCTTACAAGTATCCCAGTGGAGTTTTCTAAACAATCTTGGCTAGAGCAACCTTGGGAGGCAAGTTTACTGAGAAACATCACTATTAATAATAACCCTTCCAGGGCTGAATCCAGGGTGTAACACAGAGCTCTTTTGCAAGTGTGACTAAAGCTACACCATCCTAGTGGGAAGAGGGTAAAATAAACTGTTGGAAGTAAGATAAGGAAAAATAAAATCTCAGCAGAGAATGATATGATCAAATATTTAGATTCAAAATCCATTACATTACATAGAATCTTCTTTGCCTCCCCCTGTCCCTGCACTGACAATGATATTGCAAAGGCAACAAAAGTATATTCCTGACAGATCTAAATAAGATTTTTATCTCTAGAGGGGAAGAGACTTGTTAATGTTTTGGCGGGCTGGGCAAAGCAATGAGATTCATATTGTTGTAATTATTAATTTCTTCAGCAAAGTGCTAAATCTCCAGGTACTTTACATATTGGCTACATTTTTTTTTTTTTTTTTGTATTTCCAGCAAAGCTACTAATTTAATACCATCTTCTCAAAGGAAAGAAATCTGAATGGAATTTAGGATGCATGATCACAGCTAGAAAAATGAGCAGAAGCAGGGAGAGGGACAGAGAGAAAAAAATTAAAGCTCTGATAGTTTAGTCTGTTCAAGAACACTGGTGGAGAAGTGTTCTCTAGAATGTTAATTTGTCCTTATTCAGGTAGCTTTTCTGTCATTATCAAAGCCATTTTTTGAACTTTGGTTATGCCAATAAATAGATATTGGCTGTATCAGACCAAAAATATTCTTTAGAAAGGGATATTCTAACAAGATGCTATTTATCTAGAATTACCAGGAAAACACACCCAATCTAAATACAAATATGCATGCAAGTAATTTGTACCTACAGTTCTTTCCCAGAAGATTTTGATTCCTGCTAAGGCACACTGGGACCAAGAACTCTGTGATTGCAGATCAGCCAGAGAACACAGTTTGGACAGAGCAAGGAAAGAGCTTCACTGGCAGGAAGTCGTCACCACCACCACCACCTTTCCCTACACTGCACCCCAGGGAACAAGGCTGATCCAGACCCCCTTTTCCTTGTCTGCAATCTGCTTTGACCCCTTATGGAAGGAGGAACCATTATGGAAGGTCTGGGACCAGTAGAGCCAGTTTGGGAGGCCTGCTGGACAAGGGGACCACACTTCAACAGTGCCTGTACCCCACCATTTGCTGGATATGTGCAGAAGGAAAATCAGGGAGGAAAACCCAGACTCACTTCATCGAAAGCAAGTGCCAGGCTAGAGAGGCTAAATGTATTGCATTAGGTGATGCACTAGCAGCAGTTTGACACTTCTGATAATTGTCTGAAAAAATCTTTAAGTCCCAATTAAAGGATTTGCTCAGCCCCAATTTTTTTTTTAATTTTTATTTTAGTTTATTGAAAATACCAAGCTGATTGTGCTGGGGGACAAGCCAAAAGGTTTTGCTTTTAATCTTTTATTTTCCTGTTTCCTTTCTTCTTTTTGCTTGCTCAGTGGTATTCATAAAGCATTACCACCTAGGGACAGGTTGCAAGGGGTTCAAATGTGATGATAGTTTCCATATCACTACCTGAGACTAGGAGAGGCCAAGGGGGAACGTGCTTCCTACTGAGCTTAATATTTTCAAGGAACAATGCCTGTTACAAACCCACAGTGCCGCTGGGCCCCAAATTCTCCTTTTATTAAGAATCAGTCAATGCAGCTCCACCTTGGGAAAATTCAGTCTCCAAGCCTCAGCCACGAGTCTTTCTCAGAAAAGGGGGTTCTTGCCATGCCTTTCTGGTTCCCTCCTTTGGCCTCACTGCAGCAGACCAGGATGTTAATTGGAAAAGCAAGGCTAATTAAAACCAGAGAGGCAAACGAAACTGTGGGGGGAGCGAAGGGAGGAGAGGGAAAAAAAAAAGTTAAATTCAAGCACATAATAAAGAACATTTCTGCCCTGCTGTTCCTAGGAGGGATCTCATAACAGTGGTGCAACAGCCCAGAGGCTACAAGGAAAAAAATTAAGCTACTGTGTATAACAATGAAAACATTAAACCCTTTGTGTACCATCAAAATGGAAACCAAGAAATAAAGTTAAGATGCTAAACATGTGTTTGAAGAGCACTGAAGCATGAGGCATGTATTTGACTTCCACCTTCTGGGGAGTGCAGGGAGGTATGACTGAGATCTATTAAATCCAATGATGGCCAAATGCTCCACAGGTGCATTTGGCTTCAGTTTGGGCACAAACCCTGAAGAACAGATACAGAGATTTTAGAGAGTGGTGCCACCAGGCAAACAGGCTGCCTTGCTGGAGTGGGGTATCTGTCATCTCTTGGGAGAAGGTGCCATCACCTTTTCTCACTGAGGATGCTTAGAGATGCTGCAAATGCTCATCTTGTGACCCAACACTCACCTCTCTCTGGCTGGGGCCAGCCTGGGACCCACCCCCATGGCAGGGAGGAGCCTTTGCATGCAGGGCAGTTCATAAAAACCTCTCCTCACAAATGTGACATCCCACCCCTCACAGCTGCCGGGGCACGGGTGCACACAACAGCTTGCTGATGGAAAGTCGAGTCAGCAAGGCCCAGAAAAGGTAAGCAATAGGATTTAAAAGATCAGAAATGCTTTTTTTTCTCCTCTCCAATTAAAGACCTTCTTTATGCTTAATGTCTCCAAGAATAAGACCAAACTAAATCTCAGGTGATGCAGAAAGTTTTCTCTTTTGTCTGGCAAATAAAGGGGTTGCAGAAGGAACTGAGAGGGCCAAGACTGGTGTCCTCATTTCCCTCCTTGCACATTCCCTCCTTCCTTTCAGGAAAGTTTCACATCTTTTGCAGAGTCCCCAGGTACCCACAGAGTTGTTAACCCCTTTGCTGGCTCCACACAGAGTCTGCTTTTTGCAGGTCATTGAATGATCCCCATCCCAACCTGCACACATGAAGGAAAACTTGTGGCAGCAAATATGGACAAGGTCATATTCCTGATCATTTTTTTTTTTTCAGCAACCCAGAGGTGATTGCCTCCTTCAGAAGTACAGACTGAGAATCATTTTCAGGCGGTTCAGACACAAGGAAATTTAAACTTTCTCAAGTAAACTTAAAGCCTGTATAGTATAATCAAGTTTCTCAATAAAGAGGTAGGAAAGACTGATTTTCCCCTAAAAGACCACTTTAATTTCAGCTGAGAAAGAGACCTGACTATTTGAAACACACACAAAATACCAAAAGGAAAACACAGGGTACAATTCCTCTTTTTTTTTTTTTTTTTTTTACTCTCAAAATCACTTTTGTTATTAGCTTAAAAATGCACCTCATTAATTGGCTCCAAGGAGGAACACCATTCACATGACATTTAGCTACTGGGACTAGGAAAAAAAAAAGAAGAAAGATAAAACAATATATACTGAGAGATTGAACACTACTTTGCATCACAAGAGGCTTTGTGGTGGGAGGGTATGATAACTTGAAGCATTTCTGTCCCCACACAGTGAAATTGCCCTTCCCCAACCTGCTTCCTCAGCTTACAAAGCGTTCCCGTTTCTAAGCGATTTTGACCTCTCTCTCTTTGTTTCTTCACCAGGATCACAGTAAGTGTGATAGGACCTTAAGGACAAAGAGAGGAAAATAAATAAAAGAAGGCAAGGACAATTGCAGAGCGGCCAGTGTTAATGTCACCATATAAAGGGTCTGTCAGCATTTCCATTAGAAACTCCTATTTTCAAAGGTTTATAACTTGGCCATAAAAATTCACTCTGAGCAGCAGCTGGAAACTTGGCAAACAAAATCTCACTCAGCTTCAATTGATTTTTCTTTTTCTTTCTTTCCCCCTGTTCCCTATCCACCTTCATCCTTTCTCTCCTCCATTCCCCCCTTCTTTTACCCTCCTCCTAGACAGTAACTTTGAGTTGATTTAACCAAAGGATGCAAGAACAAGCATTCTGTTACACATTGTCAGATGCACTAACACTACTCATTTTTTTGCCTTTTCTTGTCCCTAGTGCTTTCTTTGTAAGTCCTGCAATCATCTGGGGCTTTTGCTTTGCTTTCAATTTTTTGGTTTTTTTTAATAAAGCATTCTCTAAAAATTTTCAAGACAGATCTCTACTTTGGACTGAGTGCAAGTACCATGTATCAATGTATCAAACCCCCCACAACTTCTTTAAAGAGAAATAATTAATTAAGAAGAAGCTCATCAGGAAAATGTGTGTTGCAGTCAGTCCTTTGTGGCATGTGAAGTCTGGTCAGAAATGTCAGGATAGCTCAGCTAGGAATAGAAAATGTTGTGTCTCCTGGTTCGTGCTGATTTTGACCCACCAAATCCCTTCTCCTGTCATACAAAGGGCTCATCTACATGGGATGTTTAAGTGAATATGACAGCAGCCATCTTGGCTGACACTTGAGAGCAAACTGGAGACTCTAAGCATGATGCTGTGCAACTTGAATTAAATTGCCAAGGCGGACGGACCAGGCACGGAGAGGGGATGCATAACATATGCTGAACAGCAGGAAGGCAGCTCTGTAGGTGTAAGGAGTGACTTGAATTAAATGCAGCTTGCCCTGGTACAAGTCACTCCCCCAACAACAGCTCTGAGTGTTCACAGATGAAGAGAGTGAGAGGAAGGAGGAAAGGGAGATAGGGGCATTGTTGTGGTTGCATAGGGAGATTTCAAAAGTCCTAGCAAAGGTAAGTTTTAATGTGATGTCAGGCAAACAAACATTGTGAAAGAAGAGCAAGGAGACTGAAAAGTGAGGCAAGAAAGGCTGAGAGTTCAGGCACAGAAACATCCCTGTGTTTGAGATGCTTCCCTGAAATGCCTGAGTCAGCAAAAGGAAGAAGATGATGGGGAAGCACTGGCCTCTGTCGTGAGATTTTCCACCCCAGTTTTCATTGGCGACAGCAAAAACTCACACACAAAATCAAAACCATACAAGAGATTAAATAGGAGGAAAAATGGACAAAATATTGATGGTCTGGATTTTGGGACATGTAATATCTGGCGGGGGGTGGGTGGGGGGTGGGTGGGAGATTATATTCATGGCTGCACACTTGGAGTTGAATTCCACTGAGCAGTGTTTTTCTTTTCCACCACGTGTCACAATATAATTCAAGCTGGACAAAGTGAGATGACAAGACCAAAATATCTATGGTATGATTTATGGATCACCTAAAATATTCAGTGGACTCTTTCTATTTTTGCATTAATCTAAGAAAAATAAACAATTATATTAGAAGCCCATAAAGAAATTACGTCAGTGAGGAAGTAGCCTCTTCATATTATGATCTCATTTTTCAGACTCTGCACAAAGAATTATTTTTACAGTGAGGCATCTCCCTCTGCTTTGTTTTGCACATACTAAACTGCCTAAGAAAAAATTTAGGGCAGTGTCTCTGTCTTCCTCCGAGTATTTTATATTTCTGTGTCAGTTAAACATGAGATGTGAGTTTAAATGCTAACAGTTCAAAACTGAATCCAAGCTCTGTCAAAATTAATGTTCAGGGTGTTTTATCTAAAGTCCATACAATCATGTTTTGTCAAAGTCCTAAGATATCAACCTACATGCTCAGTGGCTTAGAATTTATCCAGTAGAACATGTGAGCTCATCTAATTCAAACTTGTATATCTTGAATACCCCACATGCAACTGAGATAACAATACTTATCTAATGTTTGGAAGAAATGCTGCAAAAATTGGTACTTTAAAGAAAATTTTAAAAGTCAGCTTCAAATTAAATGAGAAGAAAAATTTAGTTTAAAATCATGCTTATACTTCTGCCAGAGTACGTAAACTCAGCAAATGCTTGTTTTCCCCTATTAGAGTAGTGGTGTCCCCTAACAGCAAAGGAAAGGGCAAGCAAATAAAATGTCAGAAGAGAATTGGGGTTACAAGAAAGCTCAGAGATAAAGGAAGGAACGCAGTAATTAGGAGAAGGACTTAGGGAAACAGTTACATCATCCCATGGAGTAAGAGATCAAGTGGAAAGGAGAGGAACCAGGAGAGGCTTTGTTTTTGATGTTTTTAATTGATGCAATGCATGGCTGATGCCTGAAGATTTGCTACCAGTTTTGTTATTCTAATTAGCAAAGTGTGCAGACAGGCAAACCAACATCAAAACCCTGATCCATCGCCGCAGACCTCAGGCAGCTTCGGCAGCAACTGAGGAGATGCGTAAAGCACCGTGACACCAAACACCTACACACTGAAAGAAAAGGAATTTATGGGCCACACATGCAAGGCTGGCAGGGAGACTGTCCCTGTCCCTTATTGTGGGATGCAGGTACCTCTGGCGAGCTGCAGCTTCAGCAGTAGCAAAGCAAGACTTGGCACAAGCACACCTCTGCTTAATCCTGCGCTTGATAGGGAAGTGGGGGTGGTTTTGGTTGGTTTTTTTTTTTTTTTTTTTTTTTTTTTTTTTTTTTTTTTTTTGAGAGAGGTTCATGAATATGTTTGATATGTAGATGTAGATTTATATCAGTTAGGGTAGTCTGAGTAAAGTTAGTGGATAAGAGAGGCTAAGGAGGTGTATGGTTAGGGATTAGAGTGTGGTGATAAATGGTAATATGCTTTTGTAATTAAAGCAAATCTTACATTTAAAAGGACTGGAGTCTGTTTGACTGGTAGATAGGGGTTTGGGTCTATTTACAGTCCAAAGGCACATTTAAACTGCTGAATCTCCCAGTTCCAAGTAGATCCTTTGACTGTGTGATAAGTGTGCTTTTCATTTTCTTACAGACTCCTCCTTATTCAGGGCACATCCTGGTTTCTGAAGGAATGAGTTTTTTCTTTGTGATTGCTATCCAGAAGTTGAGCTTGGAAAATGTGACCTAGTTCTGTAAATATTTGACCTCTCTATCCCTTGCACAACCCATCCTCACCTTCCTCCTCTCCTCCATACAAACTGCCAGTGAAACATTTTCCTCATGGCGTCACTTCTCATGGGGTAGGAAAAGGGCAGCACAAACCCAAAAATGGCACACAAAAAGTAATGTTGGTGCTGATGTTTTCCTCTGAGGGTATTCACTTTGTGCTTCACAAAATGGCTACCCAGCTATAAAATATCAGTGGGGGATTTAAGTATATCATAAATATATATATAAAGACAAAATAATCTTGGATATAACTGGGTATATCACAGTCCCAAGAAATTGACTTGAGGCATTGCAGCTATGTAGAAAGCTAATCTTGGTATCATATTATCCCAATTACCAGTTTATTATTTCTTCCGCTTCCATTCAGAGATGGATTTTCCAGTCTGATAAAGCATACGGCAACTTGAAATTAAGAACTGGAGCTTTTCACATGTAAGAATTGGACCTGAAAATCATTCTTTGACATCTTGAGTTTGGAATTATTTCAGCAAAAATGAGCAGTTTTCATACTCAGTTTTTCTTTGGTTTGGTGTTTTGTTTGGGGGGGGGGGGGGCGGAAAGGGACGGGGTGTAGGTGGAGGGATAGTATGTTTTGATCATTCACAGAATTCTTCAAATCAAAACCCATACAAAATCCTCTAACAAAAAGATCCATACTCTGCAAAGGTCTCCTACTCCCTGTCACCCCAATCTTCCCACCATTCCAACTTTTTTCCCCTTTTAAATGTCTCCATGAAATTCCATTTATTTTGTTTGAAACTTTCATCTCACCCTTTTCCCTGAACACCACATAAATACCACAAAATGCTCAATATATATATATTTTTTTTTTTCTCTGAGGAATCATTTAGACCATGCTAAAGGTACAGCATGGCATTCAAGTTGTTTTAATTTCTCTGGATTCAGACTAACCTCTAGCTCACTACTCCCACTTTGTCTTGCAGCTGCAGCTAAATAAACCCTTACCAGTGCCCAGTGCAGGAGACCTGTACCTAGCATGTGGCTACTATTGTATCCAAGCTGCAGCATATTCCAAGTTACACATGCCTGTGGGCATATGAACACGAATGAAACACATTCTCAGTGGATTTTTAAGCATCTTTTAATCAAAATACCTAACTTACTCTATGCAATCATCTCCTGTAGAAAAAGAAAAAAAAAAAATGTGTCCTGACAAAATCCCATGCAGTGGGAAGAGGAACACTATGACCAAGGAGACTAGAAGAGAGTGTAGGATTGAGACAAAGAATTTCAAGTAAAATGATGCCAGATGACTTGCCTTTCAGCAGCCAGGCACTCAAAAACAGAGCTGCAAAGAGTTATCTGACCTCTGAGAACTGTGCCTTAGACACAGGACCTTATGGACATAATCACACACTGCTGGCTTCTCTGTCTGTAGCCTCCCTCTTCTTTGTCCCTCAGGCAAAAAGCATTCAGGGACATAACCCCGTTCACTTACTCAGGAGAAATTCTGCATTCCCAAAATGCAGATTGCAATGAGATTCCTTCCCAAAACAGAAAGTTCACAGGATCCCTTGGCACCTATAATTTCTCTCACACAAAGGGAAAGAGCAGGAGAACGCAGCTGTATTCATCAGCTCAGATTATTATAATTAAAAAAAAAAAAAAAACCAAACAAACAAAAAAAAAAAAAAAAACAAAAAAAAACCAAAAAAAAACCAAAAAAAAACCCCAAAACGCCCGCCAAACACATTCTGGACACCCACATTTGTATGGTTTATAACAGGTGCAAACCTAGACAACATTATGAAAAACAAAAACAGCAACAAAAAAATCTAGGTCTTAGAAGGTATGTCCAGAGTTTCTTTTCTTTTGAATACCATCATTGCCTTCATTGCACTGTACTTACTTTGTGAACCATCTTTCCCAAAAGCAGTTCTTCATTTTTTGCCTCCTCATCTTCCTTTCTTTTTCCCCCAAATGGTTGACTTAAATCCTTGACCATCAGTTCCTACTGAAATTGGTGTCATCTCTGACAATTTATATAGATATTAGAAAATAAATTTATTAATTATGAAGTTCCCCATGCTTTACTGTATCCCTATGGGCTCCATGAAGAGTTAAACTCCTCTGCTGGAAGGATGTGTATCTAAACTTGAGTGGGAGTCTAATGTATTCACAGCCTCAGACAAGTTACGTGTGACATCTCACAAAACCCCAAATCCTTTACGAGCCGCACTCACAGCAAACGTGTTTACCTTCAGCACAACCAACTGAAGCACTGTTTATTAGGTGACAATTCTGTAACCCACTGCGACACAATGAAAGGTTTTCACGTCCTCCAAGCAGGCCCAGTACACAGGCAGGGAAAGCCAGTGAGCTCAGGAGGGTGGTCTCACGGCTGACAGTGAACATTCCTGCTGTAGGTACCTCTCAAAAGGTTCTTGTCCCGGTTGGCTACCAAGGGACATCGATCTGGCACATATTTTCGGGTGGTCTGAGTATCCATTCCTGCAGGTCCTGCTCCATCTCCCGTGAGAGCACTGCCTGCAGTAGCTCCTGACCTCTGCTGTGCACTGCACAGGACCAGGAGAGCAGCACTGACGGTGCCCTGGGATGAAGGGGGTCCAACCCAGCCGGGAGACACGGCGCCCCGAGGAGCACGGTGCCAACACACACCACAGCACAAACCATCCTGAGTGCAGAAACAGTGCACGTGAGAATGGCTTCCTGCAGGAAGACAGGAAGAGTTACCTAAAGGTTAAGTGACTTATTTCAGAATTTGATGCATTTGTAAAAGACATTTAGTGGAAACAGCTCCTATTTCCTCCTTAATAGGAACAAAAATTATAGTCTCTATGACCAACCTGAAAAGATGCTGGAAACTCTAACCCTGAAGCAAGGTTTCCTTTTTCTTGGCTATGAATATTTATTTTCCCACACTTCATTAAAAATTGGTGGCTGTATGAGGAAAGGCAGTGAAGAAGCTCTGGTTCTTCAGCATCCTTAAGAACAGAGAGGTCTTTGCAAAATTTTTTTTTTTTTTTATTCTGCTCAGTTAATATGGAAGTACATAGGGGCAGCAATTTAGGTGTGGGTTTAGGTACAGCTAGATAGATGCAGATATCCTCACCATGCACTTCCATGTAGATATATATTTATCTCTGTGTGTGTGTGTGTATATATATATAATCTTCAAGACAGATAAAATGCACACAGCTGTTAGCAGCTGAAATGGGCCTTAATTACACTCAGGTTGTCATGGTAACATCTGACAAGCTTTGCCTTCCTGGATGGGAGCATTTGCCCACTTGGAGTTTCAGCGTACCAAGAGAGAGGTTCTAAGGAAAATTAGAATAAATCACACAACTTTCCCTGGCCTTTGTGTCTTCCTGCCAAAGCAAGAGGACTGGGAAAGAATATTGCTCCACAGGCTTGACAATCAGAACAAAGCAAAAAGCAAAACGGTACAGGAATTTAAAGGATAATGGCACTTAAAATACTTTGTTTTGCTGAGAAGTAGTTTCCAGCTTAAGATTTCACAGCATTATCATAATTTTTTTTAACATTTGTAAGGCCTTATTAATGTCAATAACTTTGGTACATGAAAGAATAGGTGGTAACATCTGAGCTTTTATTCCTTTTATTGAAGTAAGATGACTAATGGAGAAGGATGTTACCCATTTCAACCATCATCTTGTATCAAACCAATTACACAGTCAGGAAGGGAGCTTAGGTCAGTTCTAACTGCAAGTCCATATTCTACTTAAGGGCAGCTGGTTTAATATGTATTCACTGATGTCTCATTGTCTCAGCTCTTGCCTTTCTTCTTGTAGGAATCAAATGATTCTTTGTTTTCCCTTCGAATGCCTTACAAAAGTAATTATTCCTATGAATAGGATGTTCAATCAGCTTCTCCCTCTTCATCCTTTCCATGTCATAAAAGCTTAAAAAAAAAAAAAAAAAACCAAAAAAACAACCCAAAAAAGCCCACAAAGCAAACAGGAGAAGGCCTACTTAAATCACCACACATCAAGGCTACTTTTAGCCATCTGGCCCACATGCACGTTTTCCTGAATAGCTGGCAAAATAGCAGTCCTGTGATGCACAGCTTCTACAGAAAGCATCCATCTGGTGAGAGTGGTTCCAGCAAGTTAAGGAATCAGAGTGGGAGTCAGTGATCTGAACTCCAAGTTTGAGTTATTCAACCTAGACTTCTTTTTATAGGCAATACAGACCAACAGGCAAAGGTCAATGTGTCTCTGAAGGTTCCTGTCCCTTTCCTGGCTATAAAATGGGTCTGAGACAGCCCAATCATGCATGGACAGTTGACTTTGAAACGCTGTAGATGGGGCAAGACGAATCTCCTCTAACAGCTCTGCAAAAACAAAGACACAACAAGTGGCAGCTCTGCTTAAATCACAGAGATGTGGCTCAACAGCTCTTGCACAAAGGGATGTTAGCAATGCAGAATTCATGTGTTTGTACAGCAGGCCTCCAAACACTGCTGTAATACATCTAAGAAAGAAGAACTGAAATTCCTAATGAAAGCAAATTTGCATACAAATGAAAGTTATTTTTGCACGCACTATTCCCCCACCTCCAGTTTCATTCTTTTCTCAGAACCTCAAGGATGCATAAGACATGAGGAATTACTGCTGGACAGAAACCTTGTTTCCATTTCCCACAAAGAGAAGAAACAGCAGAATTTCTCACAAAATATGCTTGGCTATTTCTATGCAATGATGCGTTTAAGGAATAAGAAGAGGGGGACAAAAAGACTTATCTTTTTTTGTAACTTAAAAAGGTGGAAGAATAGCGTTTCAAAGTCGAAAGTCAAAATGCTTCAATTCAGAAAGCTGAAGCAGAAATGAGAAAAGAGATAAAACCCCTGGGCCTCCCCCAGAATTTCAGAGGGCACACTGCTCTAAAAGGTTTTATTGCAAAATGACATTTTTACACTAAAATCTGTCTTTAAAGCCAAAAAATATTTTAATAAAAAATATTATTCTTTTTTACTGAGCACTGAATGTGTGTTGTTTTGTCTCTGAAGGATTCTCACATATTAACTTGGAGCATTTTGCATCTTCCTTTCCTAGGAACCTATGTTTCTAACTTTCACTCCCTCTCTCTCTCTCTCTCTCGTTCTCCTCCTCCCCCACTTTAATTTTATTATTATTTTTTTCTTTCATTTCATAAGCTCTTAGCTTTTTAATATGAGAGCCTTTTATTTCTATAAAACTGCAGCTGCTTTCATTTAGTTTTATGGATTTAATGTATTTAGAGGTTCCAAGAGAAGCTTGGAGCTGGCGGTATTATCCAGACATTTGCTGCTTAGTGCCTTTTCTAATGACAAGACTTATCTGATTCAGAACATTTCATATCTGTAGAAAAATTAATTCTCTCTCCCTTTGTCTTTAGGCCTCAAGATTTAATTTGTTCAGGGGATTCTTTCAAGCAATTTTTTTTTTTCCCTTTGCAGATACCCTGATGACTTACTTCCAATGTTGAAGTTGTTCTTCCTGCTGGCATTTTAGTCTGAAGCATTTGCAACTTGGTACATGTGTGCCTTCCCATCACTACAGCATCTGAGCTGCTCTCAGTATTTAATGTATTTTGTTGTCCTCCTCTGTGAGGCAGAGGTTGCCACTTGCACCATTTTATACACAAGGAAATGAAGCCAAGAGGGAACCAGAGCTTGTATCTGCAATGGACCCATATTGATTTCAATATGAGTCACCCATCTCAAATACTCTTCTGAGTGTAACACAAAGTGGTTTAGTCTAGGCTGAACAGGAATTTTTCTGAAGGAGTGGAAGTGTACTTGAGTATGATATTAAGGTCACCATCCTTTCTATGGGTACCCCACACCAATCCATGGCATAATGTCCCTGGAATTGTTGTTTATGTCATGCTAAAGAAACACATCAATCAGAGAAAGTCAGTCAATCAATAGCTGAAACTTTTTTGGACATCAACCTTCATACTGAGAAACACAGGATGGGAAATTATGTCATTTAAGGTAGCTCCAGAGATGAAACTACACCTACAGGTGCAGCTGTCCTGTACTGCCTGCAGGTGAGCAGCAAGTGAGGCAGCCTATCAGCATTCAAAAAAACACACAATCTTTTTGTGGGTTGGATCATAAGACAGATATATTTGTTTAAGACTACTTTGTCCTCTCATCAGAGTAACCCAAGGACAGCAGTAGGATGCTAAGGCATGGACCAAGACTTTGCAATTACTGAAACACCAATTTAGTTATCACTTGCTATTACTCTGTCACCTCTGTTGCACAGGAGAAAACTGCACCTGTTCAGAAGCATGGTTATTATCCATATCTATTTTCTCTATTTCATCTCTCTGCTTTTTGTCCTCTGCAATAACTCCTGAGGACCTTTAGAAGGCCTCATACTAGCCTTCTTCTTCACCCCATCTATTAACCTGATCAGCAATGAAAAAGTTCATTGCAATATTCATACATCATTTTTAGGCTTCATTGTTAATATCCTTTAATACATTTATGGGGAATTTACACTTTATAGAAGCACCATTTCTAATCACTTAGGACAGTTCACTGTCCTTCTTAGAGTTAAACTCTTCCTGCACTTTTCTTGCAATATTAAGGACTAGACCATGGACCCCTAACATACCATTTTCAGATATTTCTTTTCATCTGTTTAAAAACAAACAAAAAAAACCCCAAAACACCATGCATATATCTCAGCATTATTGGTTTTGAAATCTAAGCCTGAAAATGTGTATATTAAAAATTGACAATTAAATCAGTTGTAATTAGATGTGAATTTAAATTTTTGAAATTGTGAAATAACTGGAAGAACAATATTGAAGAAATAAGAAACAAACATTCAGGTCAGAAGACAAACTTTCTCCAAAGTCATCAAAACTTTTATGTTTGTCTTTCATGTCCTTTTCATAAAAATAGAAACCATACAGAAATCTGAATTTGAGGTGACTGGAAATGGGACTGGGTCTAGAGATCAGAACACAGAAAACTATTGCAACAGCAAAATAAAAGTCAGTGCTTTCCCCACCCCCATGAAGACTTCTGGAAAGTTAAAATTTAAAATATTGAGAACACAAGACTGACTGAGAAGAAAAGACATTCTCATGCTTTTGCTTCCATTTGTTCAAAGATCTGGGGAGAAAAAACCAAACTCCCTATATGTCAAAAACCTGCCATCCCTATCACTTTAAAAGCTCATGTTTATGAGACATTTCAATGAAATGAAGAGAAAATTATTTGATGCTTTGCTAAAGAACAAAGCCACAAAAAATACCTTCATGTTTACATTCCGTAAGGCAGCTAAAGGGCACCCCTCAAACCCTACTAAATGAATTCCCATGCACCTACTTTCAAGAATTTTGATGGGAAAGCTCATAAAAAGCTTGTGTTTTATCAAGTCATGGGGCAGGCTAGTTGTAACTGCATATGGCACCCTCCCTGAAACGGGGGAAAACACAAGGGGTAGGTATGAGACTGTCTCTGTATTTCCAATTTCCCATAAGACTATTAAATATTAAATATGTGTGTTAGATGCCTCACTGACCACTGAAGAAAGATTGTGCTAGGCACGGCACAGGAGCAGGCAGCATCTTGAAGAGCTTACAACCCAAAAAGGTAAGACAGCAAATGGAGGTGACAGCAAAAAGGAGGTGACAGCAAGCTGCTTGTCAAGGATCTCTGCAAAAAGATGAAGCAGAAGCAAAACCCAACTTTTCAGCTCAAAGCTGAGTCAGGCGCATAGAGAGATGGTCCAGCTGCTACCTCTACTTACAGGCACCTTCCCTCCACGCACAGTTTTGCAGAGAACTTGTGGAGGGAAGTGTTTGTCCAAGGATTCTGGAGAGATGGGCAGCAGCACCTCAGGATGAGACACACAAGAGTCCACCCTGGAAACCCACACCTCAGACTGAACCATGTCTCTTCAGGACAGTGCTTCACAAGCTCCCATGCAGGGTTCAGAGAAGTTTTTTATCTCAGGGAGAAGACAGCATAGCTGGGATGGGGGGGTCACAGCAGTGGGTGCTTGTACACATCACAGACCCCCAGCTCTCCTAGAAACTCATTCTCCCTGGTTTAATTCTCCAACAGAGCCACAGACAGAGCTGAACTCCATGCGCTCCATTTCATATCCCTTCCCTTATAAACCTTTATTAAGGCTTTATGTTACACAACTATCACCGATACAAAACATTTAGGCTTCCAGGAGACCGAGTGCATTAAAACTCCTTGCGTGGAATGGCAGGAACCAATTCCTCATTTTTACTGGCTGGGAACTGAACCTTAATAGGCCACAGAGCACAAAACTCATAAACCATTGGAGTAAGGGGAGGAGGGGAGGGGGGAATAAGGAGGGAGAAGGGGGAGAAGTTTGTTGCTGAGGCTATGAAATTACAACAGAACAATACAAAATATGTGAAGCAGGTCACAGCGAGAAATTTTCCCCACCCATGACAGAGTTAACCTTGCCACTGATGCCCAGCAGCTGGAGAGGACACAAATAAAGCAGGACCATGCTCTTAACAAAATAAAGTGTTGCTCCTTGGCACTGGAATAGCAGCTACCCTCTTCTCCAGCTCTGGTGCTCTTCGGGAGGGTTTGGGGATTGCTGGCTCAGGCATGAGTTGCCTTTGCCTAGCAACCAGCACAAAGTCCGTCTGTCAGCCTGGTCTACAGTCGCTTCATCCTGCCTTCCCCCTGCTCCAAGCACACAGCAGGGTCTCCAAGCTCATTTGTCAGACTTTAGCTCCATCACCTCTAAGCCCATCTAAAGAGAATGCTCTCCTGTACCAGCTGCAGGTAGCAAGTTGCTTTGGGCCTTTGTGTATTTCATCCCGTTCCCTTGCATCTTATTCTGCTGTTGCAGCCCCTCATTGGGAAGCTCTCAGAGGAGGGACTGCCTGCTCTGAGGAGATGGTTAACCCAACAGACTTACCTAGGAGGAAGAATTAGTCGGTTCTGTAGCCACACATATCTCTCTCTTCCTGGCTGTGATGTTAAAATACCTGTTTCTGCTGATGGGAACATTCTGGATAAAAGGATGCTTTTAAAGCAGGATGTGGGACAAAGCAAAAAAAAAACCAAAAACCAAACCCAAAAAACCCAAAACAAAAAAAACCAAACAAAACCAAAAACAAACCCCAAAAACAAACAAAAAACCCCAAACAAAAATAATAAAAAACAAAGCAAAAAAACCAAACCAAACCAAAAACAACAACAACAAAAAAAAAACAAACAAAGAAAAAAAAAAAAAACCAAAAAAATGAAAGCCAAAACCAACCAAAAGCTCACAACAGCTGGAAGCTGATTTTCGAAGAGCTGTTTTCCCTAGCAAATATAAGGTTCTCTAAATGCAGACACAGCTCTGCAGATTGGAGAGGAAAAGTCAATTCTACAATTCAGAATGCTTCCCAGATGAATTAAATTCTGCAACCGTTTATTTTGGTTCAGAAAGTTACTGCTAGGATCCCCCACCCATGCTGTGTCACTGCGACCTGAACCACTTGAGCCAGGAATGGCTTGACTTCCTGGAAGAGTGAGAAGTCACTTTACTCCCCTGCCCAAGAAGAGGAACTTATTAGGAAATTTAACAAGGTGAAATGTGCAAGAGAAAACTGGTAAATTCAATTGTGCTCCCGTCAGAGTCAGAAGAAGTGGCTGCTCTCCAAAAGTTGGAACAAGTTAGTCCCTGCATCAGGGTTTCTTCAAGTCAGAACAGAAGATAATCACCCATTCTGGGCACAGGAGGGATATTTACTTAATGTGTTCTGACTTTGGAAATGGAAAATTATGAGATACATGGCAACAGTTACCTTCCAGATCTTAAAGTTATCATAATGCCATTCTTCTACTTACAAATCAGACTCTTAATACGAAAGGCCAAAAGGAGCCTGATTCTAGAGGTAAGAGCACTATCAGCTAAAATTATTTTGGAAACTGCCTGGTATCACATTACAACCCAGTGTCAGGAATCTTCATCCCTCATTAATGGACACCTCTTTTCTTGGGAAATTGCCACCATAACCCAGTCTAAGCACAGGGCTAGGATATGCTGTATTCAGCCATGATAATCCTAGACCAGCAATGGCAAGGCTGACACAGGTGGCTGGTTATTCTCACTCTGCTGTGTTGCTAGGGCAGCACCAAAGTTTCTCATTGAAAAGGTTTTATCTAAAAGAAAAAAAAAAAAGGTGGAAGAGACAATAGTTTTTTTAACATTTTTAATGACATCAAATTCAATTGAAACGAGCTACTTTGTCATCACGGCTTGTTATCGATTGCAAGCTGAACATTCTCGGCAAAACTGGGACAAGCAAGAGTAAATCTTACATAAAAAGCACAGTTCTATTGATCACAGCAGCCGCCACTGGCCCTCCACTGAAGCAACAACCAGCTACTTTAATAAAAATGTAATTCTCCAGTAGAGAGGAACCCATCTGCCTTCCAAACCACTCTGCATCATACTCTTCCAAATTCTCTTGAGAGAGAAAGCAGACCAGTTCATCCCCCTGATAAAACACTATTACTATGCAGTGACACCATCACACTTGATTTAAATACATCTGGCATTTTCAGGTGTAATGCCTGAAGCAATAATACTAAAAAACCAGAACAACCCTAGTTACACCCTCAGGGAGTTGCACGTGTGTGAACTAAGTAACTTACAGAGCTCCTATTTCCATAGTATCAATCTCTTTACATTCTGAAATGTATTTATCCTCCTACTGCTCAGGGGAAGGAGAGACCATTGCTGCTCCTATTGCTTTTCCAATGCCTTCTCAGATCTTCATTTCCTATGGCATGGGATTTGGAGGCCTGAATCTTGGTGTGGGCTTGTGGCCTGGTCATGGTCATGCAGGAAGACAGTGCTGTGTCAGAAATCTGTCTTTGACACCAGCCACAGATCAGACCCCAGGCTCTGCTGGGAGCCATTTGGCCAAACTGACTGCGATAATTATGGCAGGTGTCCCTGAGGATGTACTGGGACTTCTATCTCCACTTATACAACTAGGAAAACATACCTGGCTCCAAAGAGACTGTTGTACATATTTCCCTTACCACCACCCACAGTGCTACATCAACATACACTTTTAAGCTAGGCATGGGGAAAAGGAGGCCCAGAGCCCCTTGTTCTTTACTGAGCCCCATGAGAAGTCCCTCTCTTCTGTCACAAGCTGGATCCTTGCACAATAAAGGACACGTAGCTCCTGTGTGGCCGTGTGATACTGGGGACTACAGGGCCTCTGCTCAGCAAGCTGAGGAGTTAATAGAAGCAAAACAAATCCCCCTTATTTGCCTCAGGGTTAAGGGTCAGTGTAAGTAAATCATTAATTAACAGGCTGGCACCTCAGTGCTATTGACAGGGTTTTGTGTACACAGTGGGACTGTGGCACCCCCTGCAATTAAGCAGGCAGTGAACTTTCCTCCTCCTGCTGCCTCCCACTCAGCTTGAGCAGGCTCACTCTCCCCTGTCCTCAACAGAGGCTCCTCTTTATTCCTCCTCTCAGCACAGGTTTCCAGCTGCCCCTGTGCTTATGCTGTTTGCCGGCTCAGCCCAGCTGCCTTCAGAAACCAAGTCCCCTTATTTTGTTGCTTTCCAACTTGATGTAACACCTGCTCCTCTAAAAAAACCTCACTGGCTATGCATCCATCAACTTAGGGGTTTATTTCAGCCCCCTGCTCAGGTAAAGATGCACCTACAGACTCAAAAGGGCTCACAGGTACATAGTGATAACTCTCCAGCCTTAAGACACTACATTGTCTCAAAGGAAAAAAAAATATTCTTCAGCTCTCAGCCCTAGATCTAAATAAAAATTTGGGGTCATAATACATTACTAATAAACTAATAACACCTGGATTTCTTTTTTTTTTTCTTCTAATCAAAACAGGTGTGTTGACAACCTGATTTCTATACCAGATGGAAATTGCCATATAAAAAGCAGTAATTTCAGAAAATCCACAGTCACAGATCCTCTTAACAATCAAGCCTACAGTCCCAGAGAAGCTACTAAGAAATTTGTTATTTTCTTTGCAGGGGAGTTGCTTTCCTTTGGTTGCTCTGGGTTTCAGAAAGGTCTTGGCCTACAAGCTGAAGGTCTGAGGTTGATAACAAAGACCAGCTGCCTCAGAGCTACATCATGCTGAGATCAACACTGGCTTTGGAGCTGAGCTTAGAGTCCCAGGGAACTTCAGCTGGAAATCCAAGATCAAGGTTCATCATTCTCAAACCCAAAATTAAACTTCCCATCGATATGACGTGGGGGGGACAGCCTGCAGTCTGCCAGTTCCCAAACTACAAATCAGAGACTGCCTTGGCAGAAACTTAATGTTTGTTTATGTGGCTCATAATCAAAACCAGTTACAGATGCTCTGATCTACTCAAACTTTTGAAATAGAAGCATCTGAACAGCCAACTTTCTCCACTCCTGAAGCGTTGTATTAGTTCAATGTTGTCTTAAGATCGTTGGTGCTATGTTTCATTTCAGATAGAAATGACATGAAAAACATGATTGTAATATGGTAGAAGCTGAAACCACCCCCCCTCTCCAAACACCTACAAATTGCTGTCATATTAATCTGATTCCCACAATGGCTTGCCTCCCCCACTTTTTTTTTTTTTTTTTTTTTTTTTTTTTTTTTTTTTTTTTTTTTTTTTAATTTT